>NC_092398.1:10147224-10429724 GCF_030028105.1 Mobula birostris
AGGGACAGGTGGTACGTAATAAAGTGGCCACTGAGCATATGTATAACTAAACCCTGACCCAAGGCACACAAAGCAATGCTGATTTACAAAGTGTCAGACCTGGATGTCTATGTGGATGTTCCACATTCAGAGAAATGCTCACACTCTTAATTTTTAGTTTGACGTTTTTCTTTATAACGATTCCATCAGGTAGGAAAATGCTTAAATTAAATAGAAAACCGAAATGACAAAAAAAAAGTTGACCAGAAGAAGCCAGAACTACAGTTCAAAGAAGGCTGAGTGATCAAACCGCGGCCTTTATGTCATAAACTGCATATTTTAAAAAATCAAAATTATCTCAAAAGCTCTTTGATTCAGTGCAGTGCAGAACTACAAAGTCTGTTGTCATTATTCCTGACAGGAAATGATTAATTATTACACAGTGGATGTATTTATAATTGGTCTTCTGAAATTTGAACAGACTCTTCCTGGGAAGAGTTTTGTTCTCGTCCGTCACCATGTCCCCTGAAAAACCATGGGAACTAGAAAGAGCAGCACTGATCATTGCTCAAGTCCAAGATTGTGATCATCTGATGCAGTCCCTGTGGATAGCAGAGGGATATGTAACAACGCCCCCCCCACACACAATAGACTGATCAAAAAGAGCCAAGGTTTGTGCCAAATGTGCTTGGTGGGAGTAACATCGAATTGTCAGAAAAAGTATTTATTGTCTATTTATCTATCTATCTATCTATCTATTTATCTATCTGTCTATCAATCTATCTATCTGTCTATCTATCATCTATCTATCTCTGACAATCTATCAATCCATCTATCTATCTATCTGTCCATCTATCTATCTGTCTGTCTATCTGTCTATTTGTCTGTCTATCTATCTATTTGTCCATCTATCTATCATCTTCTGTCCGTCTATCTATCTATATACCTATCTATCTATCTGTCTATCTATCTTTCTGTCTATCTGTCCATCTTTCTATCTGTCTGTCTATTTATCAATCTATCTATCTATCTATCTGTGTTTCTATCAATCATCTATCTATCTGTCTATCCACCTATCTATTGATTTATTGATTGAGATAAAGTGCGAAATAGGCCCTTCTGGCCCTTCAAGCCACACCACTTAGCAACCCACCAATTTAACCCCAGTCTGATCACAGGATAATTTACAATGACCAATTAACCTATCAACTGGTACCTCTTTGGACTGTGGGAGGAAACTAGAGCACCCGGAGGAAACCAACACAGTCAAGGGAAGAACGTACAAATGTCTCACAGGCAGCAGTGAGAGTCGAACCGGGGATACTGGTACTGTAAAGCGCTGTGCTGACCACAACACTACTGTGCTGCCCTTAGTGGCTCCCTGTGTGGAAATGGGTTACCCTGGGCTCTGGTGTTGGTATTGGTATTGATATTGGTTTACTATTGTCACATGTAACAAGATGCAGTGAAAAGGGTGTCTTGTCTACTGTTCATGCAGATCAGATCGTTAGTGAGGTAGAACAAGGTAAAACAATAGCAATGGAGAAGGAGTGTAAAAACTACAGAGAAAGTGCCGTGCAGGTAAACAATAAAGATCGTAAGAAGGGGGATTATGAGGTCAAGAGTCCATCTTATCCTACAAGAGGTCTATTCAAGCGTCTGATAACAGTGGGTTAGAAGCTGTACTTAGAACAGAACAGAATAGAACAATATTGTCATTGCTCAAGACAATGAGATTGTTGTGCTCCTCCATTCAGTGCAAAACAGATATTTACAATGCATGTGGTAAGATGTAATTTAAAAAAAAAATCCCATGTTTACATGCAACAAGTGACTTTCATAGTCCATAACACTCAAAAGGCCATTGGCAAACTGGGTGTAGCATTATTTAGCTGCACAACAGCCCTCAGGAGGAAGCTGCTTTTCAGTCTTACTGTCTGAGCTAAGATGTGTCTTTACCTCCTACTAGAATGAACGAGATTGAACAGACAGTGTCCGGGATGGGGCAGGTCTGGGTCAGTTGTTCGGTTCCAGTTGCTGAGCCTCCCTGATCACCCGTTGGAGAGCCTGTCAGTTCATGTTTTCAGGCTTTTGTATCTTCTGCCTCCAGGGAGTGAGGAGAAGAGAGAATGTCTGGGGGGGGGGGGGGGGTTGATGATGCTGGCTGCTTTACTGGGGCAGTGAAAAGTGTGGACAGAGTCCAAAGAAGGAAGTTGCTTTCTGCGTGCACAGTGCTTCAGTTGCTTGTGGTGACGGGCACAGCAGCTGCTGCACTAAGCTATAATGTCTATAACCTCTATTGTTCATGGCATATGTATATCAATGATTTAGACTTAAGTGTCCATCCAGACCATGGTCTTTTCTTGCTGCTGCCGTCAGGAAGGAGGCCAGGAGCTCCCACACCACCAGGTTCAGGCACAGGGATTACCCAAGAACCATCAGGCTCCTGAATCTGCATGGATAACTTCCCTTACCTCAACACTGAACTGATTCCACAAACCCTGGACTCACTTTCAAGGACTCTACAACTCATGGTCTCAATGTTATTTATTAATCTATCTATCTACCTATCTATTTGTTTGTTTGTTTATTTTTTTGTATTTGCACAGTTTGCTTTTGTTTGCACATTGGTTGGTTGTCAGTCTTTGTGTGTAGTTTTCCATTGGTTCTATAGTATTTCTTTGGATACTGTGAATGCCCACAAGAAAATGAATGTCAGGATAGTGTATGGTGGTGTGTGCACACTTTGATGATAAGTTTACTTCAAACTCTGAACTCAAATTTAGGCGCTGTGATTAATGATAAAGAGGATGCAAAATTTGCAGCGTGGTTGATGGTGAGAAAGAAAGGTGACGGCAGATGGGGAGGATTCGAAGCAAAGTGTGGGAGCGCAGTTGGCCCAGAGCAATGGGGATCTGGAGCTCACTGCCTGACAATGTTGTGGAGGCAGGAATCCCTCTGCTATTGGAGAGTACCTGGACGAGCACCTGAGGAGTATCAGCAGGAGTCTGGACTGACAGCTAGGAAAGGGGATTGTCTTCTTCCACTGCTTTTTTTTGGTGGTTCGAAGACCAACTATAAAAGTGCATTAGTGCCCCCTACTGAGCTGGAGTGTGAGGAGGATTTAGGAGAGTGATCCTAACACCTACTACCTTCACTCTGAAGAAGACATAATACTATTAATAAGGATAATAATTATTATATTGCCACTGATCCATTATTAGAGATTTGATAATCCATAATACAGTAACCATCCAGATATAATAATACAGGATAAGCAAGCAAGAACAACTTACTTCATAGATATAACCATTTCGAACACGCATAACATACAGCAATCAATTAGAGAAAAACACCAGAAATATGCTGAATTAAAAGAGGAAATTGAAAGACTGTGGAACATGAACAACGTACACATTGCCTCAATAGTAAACACCAAAAGAGTTGTCCAAGAGTTCCTAGCAATTGACAAATGAGTGTACATTGCCATATGCTTGACCCAAATTAAATTAATTTTTTTTCCAGCTCAAGCTGGTAAAAGCTAAAGTACTGGCACACTCACTTATCAGTTGCTAGGAACTTTTGGACTATTCTGGTCGTGGTTAGTATCGCGGCTTTCTGAAGATTTACATAGATATTACTGTGTAACCCTAATTGTTTAATACTATTGTGTAGTGACTGTGAGATGATACCAGTTGTGGATATTACTATTGGGACAATGTATACCCTGTTCATGTTCCATAGACTTTCAATTTCCTCTTTTAGTTCAGCATATTTCTGGTGTTTTTTTACTTATTGATTTCTGTAAGTTATGTGTGTTTGAAATGGCAATATCTATTAAGATAGTTGTTCTTGCTCGTTCTTGCAATATTATGTCCCATCTGTAATAATGGATCAGTCATAATTATAACTTGTGCAATTCTGACTCTAATATTGTTATTATCAAGATAAAAATGATCAAAAATGCATAATGAAGGACCCATAAATTCAGGGCGATAAATGCAGAAAGTGCTAAGTAAAAACAGAAACAATCTAACACATTGCAGGATCCTGCAGCAGTTTAACTCAATCTGATTACCTACACAGGCACAATCAAGTGGTAAACATCATTCACAAACATCTTGCTTTAAAATACAAACTCATAAAAGACACCATACCTTACTATAAATACAAGCCTGGTCCAGTTTTGGAGTCAGAGTCCCACGCGTTATATTATATTATTCAGAAAACTACAATATTAAACACCACTAGAATAGTTTGATAGTTCTTGGCAATTGAGAAATGAGTGTTCTTGGCTATGCTTGTACCTTGTGTTTTACCAGCTTGAGCTGAGAAAAATATTTTAAAAATAATAATAATAATAATAACTAAATAAATAAATAAACACACAAATACTCCATGTTATTGAGTTAAGTTGTATTAAACAACCCAACAAGTTTTAAGAATTTAAGTACTTGCTTAAGCTTTTCTTATGTTTCTTAACCATAACCCACCTAACTATCCAAAGTAACAATACTGCTTCCCAGGGTCTGTTTTCTCTCCCGCTCATGTGCCCTACATTCCAATAACACGCGTGAGGCTGCTTCTGGAAGTTGACACTGTCTACGTTCACCTGAAGTATGTTTACCAAGTGTAAACAATGTGGCGTTTGAACCAGTATGGCCGAGTCCAAGCTGAGTAATTGTAGCTTCCCCCCTTCTGGAGTGTTGGCTCCTCCACAGTGAAGTAACCTTTTTCGAATTCCATACAAGCATCTCCCCTTCGATTGTGTATCCCACAGACCCTGCCTGGTTGAGAGAACATGGTCCTCAATTAAAGCCTTTGACTTCCCCTTACATAGTGGAATATCAATATCGATAGCACTGATCTTCATATTGTTTAGCAAGTCTATCGATTACTTCATTTCCTTCCACCCCCTACATGAGCTGGGATTCACAAAAAGTAGACATACACTCCTAAGTAGTTAGCTAGTGACTTACTGCCTGTTTTGCCATTGGTGCTTAGGACAGCAATTAAGGTCTTCCATCTCTGTCTGTCCTTGGACATCTTCTCTATTGTGCCCCAGGAGTGGTTCAGGGTTCTTGTTCCTGCCTCTGTGTTACAGTACCAGGTTGTCTTTGGTCTCTTGTGTTTCCTCCTTCCTTCGGAGGTCCAATGAAGTGTTGTCTTGATGATGGAGCTGGTCTCTCTTCTCATCACATGCCCAGCCCATCGCCAACATTTCCTCATGATGATTGTGGCCATGTCCTCTTGGTGACACTGAAGGAGTAGGGCGTGGTTGATCTTTCTTGGCCAGAAGATACTTGGGATCTTCTGGAAGCTCATGGTGTGGAATGACGACACCTTGGCAAGGTCACTCCCTGACCTGTACAAGTGTGTGGACAGAAGCAAAAACAACAAGCATTGAAGCCTACGTCATCAAGAACCAACTAAGATGGAGTTCTCATGTTGTTCGGATGAAAGATGAACGTCTGCCAAAACAAATCTTCTACTCCCAGCTTAAAGAGGGCAAAAGTAAAAGAGGTGGACAACAGAAGAGATTCAAAGGCGTCTTAAAAGCCAACATGAAGAAATGTACCGTCGACATCAGCAATTGGGAAACCAATGCCAAGGACAGGAAACTCTGAACATTGAACTTTGAAAACGGTAGGCTACAGTGGCAGAAGGCCAGAAACATACACTCAGTGGCCACTTGGTTAGGTGCAGGAGATGTCTAATAAAGAGACCACTGTGTGGAATTGACCAAATCCCATTAATTTCTATGATTCTACAACAAAGTGATTTTAACCTCCTTGGCACTGAGGCTTTAAAAAAAATCAATATGATAAGGATGCAAAAAATATCAAAGCAAGACTGTTGGCAGTGGATAAAATGCCATGTTACTCCCAATATTCAGAAGAGGGAATCTGCTCAAGCTTGTACTGAATTAGAATAAAATTGTTGTATATAGAGGTCAGAAACATTGCACGCTTGATCAGTGTTAAACTGAATAATCTTCGGCAAGTCAATTAACTTACTGGATGAGATCCAGAAACTTGTGCTATACTTTAGTAATCACTTCTGCCTTAGTGAGTATGTGAGACTGATAGATTTTGGTTCCCTGCACGTGTAATTTTCGGCCAGACTGAAGTTGATCTTGCATTTGTATGATTTCCAGTCAAGACATGCAGGAAATTTAAAGTTCAGGGTGTTCTAATACATTTAGTGGTTCAGTTTGCTTGAGCCCAAGTTGGATATTACATAATTTATGAACTCCTTTTTTCTCAACCTAGTTTGGCTAAGCACGGGACATCTGTTGGTGATGATCCATGCAGCCTCTTTAGATTCAGGTCTGTCATTATCAGTTGTGTCGATATGATAAAAATTCCCAGCCTATCTGGCAGGTGTGTTATCCAGCAAAATTTGCCTTTGAGCTAATACCTCGTTCAAAGAAGTATGCCCTTCAGAGATGGGCAATTTTGGGCCTTTTAGCTAGGAAAGGGTGTGCTGGCATTGAACTCACCATTTGGAAGGACGGTAGAGGGAGAAACCCTCATAACATTTAAAGAATACGTGGTCTCCCCTCAGCCTGTTCTGTGCCAAATAAAACAACCCAACCCACTTCACCTTCCCTTATAGCAGAGGTTCCCAAACTAGTTAATGGTAGGGATCAATGGCATAAAAAAAAGTTGGTAACCCCTGCCTTATAGCTAAAATTTTCCAGTCATTTTAAATTTCCTCAACACTCCCTCCATTTCAGTTGCATTTCTCTTGTAACGTGCTGCACATCGCTTTTTTAAATAAAGAATATTCACTATTAGCCAGCTGGTGGCGTAGTGGCATCAGCACTGGACTTCGGAGCGAAGGCTTCCGAGTTCGAATCCAGCCGGCTCCCTTGCACGCTTTCCATCCGTGCTGGGTTGAGCGTCGAGCTAGCAACTCGGCCTCATAAAAATAAGAAAGCCTGCTAAAAAAATGCCGTCATGACAGAGTCCCGATGACTCCACACGGAGTTAAGGGCTTTCTTCTTCATATCCACTATATTGGGTGTCGGGATAGAGCTACATCTCTACCAAAGGAAGTGTAAGGTGCTCCTTCCCTCTGCTATCCTGCAGGTGTAGCACCTGCTTGCCCTCCCCAGTCACGTGAAGCTGTGAGAACAGGAGGCGGATGGTCGTATGAGCAGCTGGTGCACATCACAACACTGACGCAGGCAGACAATCTCTGAAGAGTATTGATAATGGCTGGGGTCACCTATCTTGTAAAGACACTGCCCAGAAGAAGGCGATGGCAAAGCACTTCTGTAGAAAAATTTCTCAAGAACAATCACGATCAAAGACCGTGATCTCTTACATCATATGACTCGGTGCATAATGATGACATCATATGAGACAGCACATAATGATCCACTAAAGGACTCAAATGTTTAAATTCCAGTAGGATTTTGATTGTATCCCGTTGCAATTGCAATGGGAGAGATAAGAACTCCTGGGAAGATGGGGAGGACTGAGTTACATCCGGCCTTCAGAGATTTGAAGTTCCATCTTGCCAAGTGATGGGTAGAGTGCCACAAACTGAAGAATCACGAGGAGGCAGTACATCAAGACAGCAAAAGAATCTGGTGGGGGGCCTCTGCACGCAGGTGATCACCCTCTGTCTCGATGGTGAGTGAAAGTTTGCTGCCGATTCTCGAGTCGGGGAACTCGATATAAAAAGCGGCACTTCAGACTGTGACTGTAACATCGAAACAGCGATTGTTTGTCTCCCCTCTCGCTGTGGAAGGAGTGAAATCTGTCTCTCCCTGGTTTGGAAGAAAGAGAGTCTGAGAGGTATCGAATTGTTGGAATGGACAGTTAGTTTTTGATGTACTGAAGACCATGGTCTCTCTCTGGGGGCTTTGGCGTTTGCTTGTATGGTGGGTGGTGGGAATGCTAATGCTTTATACTAGAATAAATGGAGGGGGGGGAGAGTTAATGCTGCTTGTGCATGGGATGGAGGGAGAGAGGGAGATTTGGGGTTCTTACATTTTTCTGTAATTCATTCTTGGGGGGGGTTTCTTCTGTTTTGAGGATATCTGTGAAAAATAAGAATTTCAGGTTGCATACTGTATACATGAGTGTGGGCACGTGGCCAAATGGTTAAGGCATTGGACTAGCTACCTGAAGGTCATGAGTTCGAGCCCCAGCTGAGGCCCCCGAACCTGGAGGACTGGTGGACCACTCTTAGTCCGGCCTCTACCCTTTGACCTGTTTGGCATGGGTGACCCTACCAAGAGCCAAAGCAGAAAGCCCTGACTCCAGCCAACACAGTGGCACGCAAGCCTTCAAGCTACAACAAGGCTGTGGTCCTCCTGGAGGACCGAGATTGGTGGCGTTATCCAAACAGGCAAAAGTGTGTAGGGTGGAGGGATACGTGCAAAATACTGGAGTGACTCAGCAGGTCAGGCAGCTTCTGTGGAGAGGAATAAACAGTTGATGTTTTGGGTTGAGGGCCTTCATCAAAACTGGAAAGGGAGGGGGGGGAAGAAACCAGAAAAAGAAGTTTTGGGGGGAGGGAGAGTAGTACAAGCTGGCAGGTGATAGGTGAAGTCAAGTGAGGGGGAAAGTGGTTGGGTGGGGTAGGGGAATATGAAATCAGAAGCTGGGAGGTGATTGGTGGAAGAGGTGAAAGGCTGAAGAAGAAGGAATCTGATAGGAGAGGAGAGTGGACCAGAGGAGAGAGGGAAGTGGGGAGGTGATAAGCAAGTGAGGAGAAGAGAAAGGGTAAGAAGAGAGCAAGAATAAGGAATGGAAAAGGAAAGGAGATGAGGGAAGAGAAGTTAAAGAAATACATGCTCATGCAGTCGTGCCCTGATGGAGTATAAGGTGTTGCTCCTCCTGGAAAGTGTCCTCGTCATAGCTATATGCATGTCAGAATTGGAATGGGAAGTGAAATGAAGACACCCCCTCCCTTTTGTGATGGATGGAGTGAAACTGCACAACAAAATGTTCCTCCAATCTACATTGGATCTGACCAATGTCGAGAAGACCTCACCAGAATCACCAGATACAGTAGGAGAGCTCAACAGACTCGCAGGTGAAGGGTTGCCTCACCTGGAAGGACAGTCTGGTGTCCTGTTTGCTAGATATGGAGGACGTGTAGGGGCAGGTATTGCATTTGTCATGTTTGTAGCTTTGGGTGGGGGGGACTGGAGTTTTCTATATTCTGTGGATTCAAAGAGAGAGGGCATGTTCTTTGAGACTCATTGCAGTTTAACTCTTCCTCATAAATAACACTTGCAGTGTGCCATCCACAGAAAATATTACCAATGTCTGAAATTAATTGAACTGGACTTTATTACTTACATCCTTCATAAACATGAGGAGTAAAAATCTTTACATTGCGTCTCCATCTATATGTACAATGTGCAATTTATAGTAATTTATAATAAATAGTATGTACAACAGGACAGTCAATATAATATAGAAATACAATTGTATCAGCATTAATTAATCAGTCTGATGGCCTGATGGAAGAAGCTGTCTCGGAGCCTGTTGGTCCTGGCTTTTATGCTGTTTCTTGGATTGCAGCGGATGGAACAGTTTGTGGTTGGGGTGACTCGAGTCCCCAATGATCCTTCAGGCTATTTTTTCACACCTGTCTTTGTAAATGTCCTGAATAGTGGGAGGTTCACATCTACAGATGCGCTGGGCTGTCCGCACCACTCTCTGCAGAGTCCTGCGATTGAGGGAAGTACAGTTCCCGTACCAGGCAGTGATGCAGCCAGCCAGGATGTTCTCAATTGTGCCCCTGTAGAAAGTTCTTATGATTTGGGGACCCAAACCAAAATTCTTCAACCGTCTGAGATGAAAGAGGCGCTGTTGTGCCTTTTTCACCACACAGCCAGTATGAACAGACCACGTGAGAACCTCGGTGATGTGTATGCTGAGGAACTTAAAGCTGTTCACCCTCTCAACCCCCGATCCATTAATGTCAATAGGTGTGAGCCTGTCTCCATTCTTCTTGTAGTCCACAACCAGCTCCTTTGTTTTTGCAACATTGAGGGAGAGGTTGTTTTCTTAACACCACTGTGTCACGGTGATGACTTCTTCTCTGTAGGCTGCCTCATTATTATTTGAGATTAGGCCAATCAATGTTGTATCATCAGCAAATTTAATTAGCAGATTAGAGCTGTGGGTGGCGACACAGTCATGGGTATACAGGGAGTAAAGGAGGGGGTTTAGGACACAGCCCTGAGGGGCTTCTGTGTTGAGGGTCAGAGGGGCAAAGGTGAGGGAGCCTACTCTTACCACCTGTGGCGATCTGACAGGAAGTCCAGGATCCAGCTGCATGAGGCAAATTAAAAAGAATATTCTCAGTGATGTATTTAATCCATGTGAGCTACAAATAATTATACAGAATATTAATATATCACATTATGCAACATTGATTGCTTCTTGATCGATGCCTTTAAAGAGTTCAAGTACACTTATTATCAAATATGTATGCGGTATACGACCCTGAGATTTGTCTTCTCACAGACAGCCACAAAACAAAGAAACCCACCATGAAATCCGCTCAAAGAAAACGTCAAACCACAGTCATTGACACAGTCTAAGGATGTTCAGTTTAGTTCAGTTCAGTTTAGCGCTGCGTCTTCTTTCGACTGCGGCTGTGAAGCCAGTCCACCTCGATCAAAATCACACACAATAACAATAGAAAGAGGAGTAACCAGAAACCAGGAGCACATTATAACATGAACTACAAACTACAAACTGCAATGATTAAACTTTGCCCAAGACCCAAGGCCCCGGCACCATTCTCCGGCAGCATGGAGCAGAAGGGAGAGGGAGAGGCCGGTCGAACACAGGTACCTTCCTCCCGCAGCAGTGACTGGGAGGGAGAGGAAGACTGGTCAAGCACAGGCAGATGGCTCAGAACACCCACTCACCTTCCGCTCCTGTCCTCCGTGATTTCAATTGGACAGGTCGGCGAGAAATGGAGTCGATCACGCCCCGTCTCTGGGCTTCTTGGCTTCCAGGCTGCACACTGTGCTCCAAACTTCACCAAACGCCCTTGGAGTCAGCAAATCGCCTTCTTTAACCTCTCGTGGTTACTGTCACGTAATTTCATGTGGACTCTTATCAGATTCATGGACTCAACGTTCTCATGAAGGGTCTCAGCCGGAAATGTTAACTCCTTATTCCTCTCCATAGATGCTGCCTGACTTGCTGAGTTCCTCTGTCATTTTGTGTGTGTTACTCTGGATTTCCAACTTCTGCAGAATCTCTTGTGTTTATAATCCATTTAATTTCTTTCTGCGGTAACAAACTTATGCTCTACCCAGCCATTGAACTTACAAATCCATTTTGTTAATATCTATCTATCTATTTATGATTATTATTATGATTATGAGGACATGCAGTCCCCTTTTATTGTCATTTAGTAATGCATGCATTAAGAAATTATAAAAATGTTTTTCCAGAATGATATCACGAAAACACATGACAAACCGACTTAAAAACTAACAAAAACCATATAATTATAACATATAGTTACAACAGTGCAAAGCAATACCATAATTTGATAAGAACAGACCATGGCACGGTAAAAGTCTCAAAGTCTCTCGAAAGTCCCATCATCTCACGCAGACGGTGAACCTCCAGCGCCGCAAACTTGCCGATGCAGCATCCGGAAGCATCCAACCACAGTCCGACTCTGAGTCCGTCTGAAAACTCCGAGCCTCCGACTACCTATTCGACACCGAGCACCATCTCTACCGAGCATTTTGACCCCCACCCCGGCAACAGGTGATATGCAAAGCCGAGGATTTGGGGCCTTCGTCTCCGGAGATTCTCGATCGCGCAGTAACAGCGGCAGCGAAGCGGGCATTTCAGAAGATTCTCCAGATGTTCCTCTGTGCTTCATGGCTGTCCCCATCAAATCTGGATTGTGCACGGCCCCCTAGTTACACATATCGATATTCATTCGGAACAGCCGTGCGCGCTGCGTCGCGCCGTCATCTTCTCCTCCCACCTATTTATTTATTTATTTATTTATTTACTACAGTACAGAGTAGGCCCCCCTGTCTCTTCGAGCCAGGCTGCCCAGCAATCCCCCAGTTTAACCCTAGCCTAATCACGGGACAAGTTACAATACCCAATTAACCTACCGACCAAGTACGACTTTGGACTGTGGGAGGAAATCGGAGCACCCGGAGGAAACCCACTCAGTCACAGGGAGAACATACAAACTCTGTACAGACATTGTCAGGAATTGAACCCAGGTGAACTGCACTGTAAAGTGTGCTAACCACTTGGCTACTGTGCGTTTATTTACAATCTTAGTCAGCTGCATCATGGCCTCTGGTCTCCGTAGTATTCAAGACGTCTTCATGGAGCAATGCTTCAAAAAGGTAGCATCCAACACTAAGGACACCCATCACTCAGGTCATGCCCTGATCTCATTGCTACCATCAGGAAGGAGGTACAGAAGCCTGAAGTTTCACACTCAATGATTCAGGAACAGCTTCTTCCCCTCTGCCATCCGATTTCTGAATGGACATTGAACCCATGAGCACTACCTCACTGCTTTTTTTTTAATTTCTATTTTTGCACTACTTATTTAATTTAAGTGTGGGCATGTGGCCAAGTGGTTAAGGCATTGGACTAGTGACCTGAAGGTCGTGAGTTCGAGGCCCAGCCGAGGCAACGTGTTCTGTCCTTGAGCAAGGCACTTAACCACACATTGCTCTGCGACGACACCGGTGCCAAGCTGTATGGGTCCTAATGCCCTTCCCTTGGACAACATCGGTGTCATGGAGAGGGGAGACTTGCAGCATGGGCAACTGCCGGTCTTCCATACAACCTTGCCCAGACCTGCGCCCTGGAGAGTGAAGACTTTCCAGGTGCAGATCCATGCTCTCGCAAGACTAACAGATGCCTTAAATTAAAATTTAATTTAACCATTTAATTTTTGTATATGTAACATTTTTACTGCTATGCTGTAGGTATTTCATTTTAGCAGTCTTGTAAGAGCAGTCTGTTCTTCTTTCAGCCTGTTTGGGTTTGAGCTGAGATAAAGGGCTTTGTTGTTCAACTTAGGAATGTGGTGTCAGCCAGTCAGGATGGTGGAATTGGAAGATGGTGCTGGAGCACACTATCGGAGAGGTTTTTGTGACGGACACTGGTGTGGGTCGAGGTCTTTTTTGCGGGAGCTGGGCGAAGGCAGGGGGTAAGATGGCTGAGGATGCCGTCCCTGTTGCACGAGGTGCTTTGCGCAGGTGAATGGCTTCAAGGAGGAAGGACCAGTACTCCCGTGGGGGAGTCTGTTTGTTCAGGATGGATTTCAAGCGACATTCACGCAGACCGAGGGTCCAGCACGTGAGTTAAAGACAACTTCAAGATGTGCTCCAACTTACGTACACATTTGGACTGGGTGAACTGTAATGGGCCCATTTCATTTTTTTCTTCTCTTTTTTCCCACTATCTGTTTGATAAAGCTGACATGTGTAAAAATTGTTTCTTTATAGTTGTATGCAGTGTATGGCCTGTTATTTCTTGCCAGTGACTAACTGCACGGGGGCAGTAATTACACAGTATTCACACAGATAGGGGTTCAGGTGGGTGAGACATCCCAACTTCTCTGGTTTTGTAGGACCCAGATCATTTGGACCCTAGACACACTGAGCCTGAAAAAGGTGGTTTTCTCACCGTTGAGTCCAGGGGCTGTTAGTGAGGGGCTAACAAGCTGCATCTCTAGAGACGCCCGGTAAAAAGGGGCTTCATATGGTACAGTAATTCACAGATTCTTTCTCTATGGTCACGTACTGCGTTGTACTGCTGCCGCAAAGACAACAAACCTCGTGACATAGGCCGGTGATATTAAATCTGATTCTGATTCCTTCTCTTCCGCCAGCCACCCTAAACTCAAAGGCTTAGAATCCCGTCTCTTAGTCGGAGTTAAGTCCCACTCGAAAGATTTGGAAACATGGACTAGGCTTGTGCAGTGGTGTGGGACTGCTGAACGGTTTGGGATAACCCAAGATGACATTTCCCCTGCTAAATGGATGTAACTCTTCCTTATGGACTATTCAGGGATTCCCAGCTTGGGGTCCACAGCATAAGGTAGGGGTCCATGGCATGAAAAAGGTTGGGAATCCCTGCACGATATCAAAGCAGAACAGAGGAGTTCTCCAGAGTGCCCTGTCTGTTAGCTATCTCCCCACTCACATCTGGTTCTAATCCCATTGTGACAATAGGCGAGGATGGTAAGGACCCATCTGAGATGAGAATCGAGATACGACTGTGAGACTGAGACGAGAAGAGGGTTTTTTACTCGATGCCAGAATAGAACTTCATGAGACCAGATGAGAATCCAAACGAGACAGAAATGCTAAACGCAACCACAGACTGAACAAAAGTTCAGCTGACGACTGAGCACCGAACCTGAAACACAGAAAACCTACAGCACAATACAGGCCCGTCGGCCCACAAAGCTGTGCTGAACATGTCCTTACCTGAGAAATTACCTAGGGTTACGCAGAGCCCTCTATTTTTCTAAGCTCCATGTACCTATCCAGGAGTCTCTTAAAAGACCCTATCGTATCCGCCTGCACCACTGTCACCAGCAGCCCATTCCACGCACTCACCACTCTCTGCATAAAAAAAATACCCCTGACATCTCCTCTGTACTTACTTCCAAGCACCTTAAAACAGTGCCCTCTCATGTTAGCCATTTCAGCCCTGGGAAAAAGCCTCTGACTATCCACACGATCAATGCCTCTCATCATCTTATACACCTCTATCAGGTCACCTCTCATTCTCTGTCATTCCAAGGAGAAAAGGCTGAGCTCACTCAACCTATTCTCATAAGGCATGCTCCCCAATCCAGGCAACATCCTTGTAAATCTCCTCTGCACCCTTTCTATGGTTTCGTGGTCATAATCATAGTCACACTCTATTGATCCCAGGGGAAATTGGTTTTCATTACAATTGCACCATAAATAATTAAATAGTAACAAAACCATAAATAGTTCAATAGTAATATGTGAATTATGCCAGGAAATAAGTCCAGGACCAGCCTATTGGCTCAGGATGTCTGACCCTCCAAGGGAGGAGTTGTAAAGTTTGATGGCCACAGGCAGGAATGACTTCCTATGACGCTCTGTGTTGCATCTCGGTGGAATGAGTCTCTGGCTGAATGTACTCCTGTGCCCAACCAGTACATTATGTAGTGGATGGGAGACATTGTCCAAGATGGCATGCAACTTGGACAGCATCCTCTTTTCAGACACCACCATCAGATCCACATCCTTCCTGTAGTGAGGCGACCAGAACTGAGCACAGTACTCCAAGTGGGGTCTGACCAGGATCCTATATAGCTGCAACATTACCTCTCCTAAACTCAATCCCACGATTGATGAAGGCCAATGCACCATATGCCTTCTTAATCACAGAGTCAACTTGCACAGCAGCTTTGAGTGTCCTGTGGACTCGGACCCCAAGATCCCTCTGATCCACCACACTGCCAAGAGTTTTACCATTAGTCAGTGTGGAGGCAGACACACTAGTGAAGTTTAAGAGACTACTAGACAGGTATATGGAGGAATTTAAGTTGGGGGCTTATATGGGAGGCAGGGTTTGAGGGTTGGCACAACATTGTGGGCTGAAGGGCCTGTACTGTGCTGTACTATTCCATGTTCTATGTTCTATGTTCTATTAATACTATATTCTGCCATCATTTCTGAGTTCAGGTGCTCTTTAAATATCCAAATCTTGGTGCCAAAACATGGCCGCCAATTGGCAGAGAGGGCAAGAATCTTTGAAGAGACAGTTATCTATACTCTGGAGAACTGGAGCATCTAAACATCCGGAGGTTGGCCTGATCAGGTGTTTGTTGTTTGTCAGAGTTTCCCACACACTTATCCCGGCCATGTTCCCAACTGTACAACAACGACTGCACTTCAGAGGCAGCTCAGAGGCTGAAAAGCTCTGCAAGCCTTATCTCGGCCTTCTGAGTCATTACCTATGGAACCCAATGGTACTGTTGTAAAATAGTGGCAGCAGTGACAGCAATGTGTAGGAGTAAGTTTCTGCAGATTTCCTGGCCCAGTAACATTCCCTTGGTAGTTCCCCTTATCGTCCCTGTCCTTCAGTTGATTCCAGCAATCAGCATGGTCCAGCTCTGACTGTAACTCGTTAACTTACCTACTGCCTGTTACGCCACTGGCGTTTAGGGCAGCAATGAAGGTCCTCCATCTCTCACAGTGTTCAGGGCTTCTTTCGTCCTGTCAGTAGCTCGGATTTCACTCCTGCCAGCCGTGCAATTCCAGGGTGGAGACTCAGGAATAATGCCGCACTCAGATGCAGAAGGATTCTTCATTGCTGCTTCCGTAACAGTTTTGCTTGGCCAGTCAGGCTTGTTAACCCTGAACCTGGAGGACCAGCAGACTGCTCTTCGTCTGGCCTCTACCCTTTGACCTGTTTGGCATGGGTGAGCCTGCCAACAGCCAAAGCGTAAAGCCCTGACTCCAGCCATCATAGTTCTCAGGGTGGCTGAGGCACGCAAGCCTCCAAACCATAATAAGGTGCGGCCCTCTTGGTGGGGTAACTCGTTAAGCTGAAAAATTAACTCTCTTTCTCTTTCCACTAACACTACATGGCAGACTGACTATTTCAGAATCAGGTTAATTATCACCGACATATGTCCTGAATTATTTTGTGGAATAATATAGACATTATCATTGCAAACAAAAGAAAATCTGTAGATTCTGGAAATCTGAGCAACACACACAAAATGCTGGAGGAACTCAGCAGGCCAGACGGCATCTATAGAAAAAAGTACAGTCGCATTTCGGGCTGAAACCCTTCAGCAGGACATTATGTGCCATGTCATATGACATCATCGTTACGCGCCGTGTTGTAAGACGTGGACGATCATGGTCTCATGACCATGATTGTTCTTGGAAAATTTTTCTACAGAAATGGTTTACCATTACCTTCTACTGGGCAGAGTCTCTACGAGACAGGTGACCCCAGCCGTTATCAATTCCCTTTAGAGATTGTCTGCCTGGCGTCAGTGGGCGCATAACCAGGACTTGTGATATACACCAGCTGCTCATACGACTATCCACCACCTGCTCTCATGGCTTCACCTGACCCTGATCGGGGGCTAAGCAGGTGCTACACCTTGCCCAAGGGTGACCTGCAGGCTAGCAGAGGCAGGGAGTGCCTGACACCTCCTTTGGTAGAGACGTATCTCCACCCTGCCACCCCACCCAGGGGTCACGTATCTTGTAGCAATTTAGTACAAGATGTAAAAAGTTACTATAAGTTACAGTTATAATAAAAATAAATTAAATAAATAGCACAAAAAGGGAATTGAAAGGTGGTGTTCATGGTTTATTGACCATTCAGTAATCTGATGGTGGAAGCTGTTTCTAAAACATTGAGTGTGGGCGTTTAGATTCCTATACCTCCTCCCTGATGACAAGAGGCCATGTCCCGAATCCTGAGAGGGCATATTGGCGGATGCCGTCTCTTAAGATACCATCACCTAAGGATGTCCTTGATGGCTGGGAGGGTTGTGCCCGTGGTGGAGTTTGCTTAATCTATCTGCGCGTTGGATCCTTGCGATCCTCTGCTTTGGAGTCTTCATCCCAGGCTGTGTCGCAACCAGTCAGCATGCTCTCCACAGTACATTGAGTCATAGAAGAGTACAGCACAGACACAGACCCTTTGGCCCATCTAGACTGTGCTGAATCATTAGTCTGACGAGACCCATCAACCTCCACCCAGACCATAGCCTTCTATATCTCTCCCACCCATGTACCTATCCAAGTTTCTCTTAAATATTGAAATCAGACCCATATGCACCACTTGCACTGGCAGCTCATTCTGCATGCCCTGGGTGAAGAAGTTTCCCCACATATTGTCCTTAAACATTTCACCTTTCACCCTTAACCCATGACCTTTAGTTGTAGTCTAACCTCACCATTCCCAACATGCTTTGCTCCCACCAGGTTTATAAGCTCGCTCTTTGCTCCACATTGAGAAATACAGTACTGTGCAAAAGTCTTAGGCACCTTAGCTATATGTATATGCTTAAGATTTTTGTAGCATACTGTACTAATATAGTCAGTTTCATTTCAGATTTCCAGCATTTGTGGTTTTGACAATGATTTTATTGTACAGATAAATTAATCAAGTTCACCTCATTGTGACAAACTTATTCCACAGTACTTTACAAAATCCACATTAGTAATGGCTTCTTCAGCATCAAGTAGCTACTTTGAAGTCTCATACTTCACATTGGTAAAGAATTGTTAAATTTCAGATATCACTGCAAGTCTACAATAATCATTCAGGAAAGTTTTACATCAAAGGAAATGCCCAGCTTTGAATGAGAGGCGAAATGTAGTGTAACTGCTATTTCTATTCTGAGAAGGAAACCATTGCCGTTTGCTCGGAGGTGTTGGTCATATTCTTAACTGGAATTGGAAAATCAGTTTGAAATGTTCCTCTTCAAATTAACAACCACAATGAATTATTCAGAGGTTCTTTTGACCTCATCAGCCAATGGGCTGGAGGAGAAGAAATGTCTACTGCATGCAGGAGACACGAGAGCCTGCAGATGCTAGAACCTAGACAAACAAGCGATCAGCTGCGGGAGCGGGGGGAGCACAGCAGAGTCTGATGCAGGGTTGACAGTTCTGTAGTGGCAATACCAAACCAAAACAATCACTGCTCGCCTGCGACTGCTACGGAGTGGTTATAATTTTGTGCCGTGCCCCCCAGCTCCAATGATTGCGAATCCTTTATTCAATCCTTTATTAGTAATTAGCAAACATATGATCTTGAAGCGATGAAACTTAAGCATACCCAAGTGTAAGCTAAGCACTATTCAGCGTAATCTCAGCGGTCAGCAAAAGATATGACCTCTGCAGGTCCCAAGCTACAAACTGCAATGAAATAAGCAAGAATACGTGACTTATTCCCTTTGCTTTTACCACACCCCCATTCATGTGATTAGTTACCATAATAAACGTACAACACAGAATACAAAGTAGATAGAGAATAGATACATGCCTCCTACAATTTCTATTCCCCCCCCCCCCAACGTGCTGCTTGCCCCATTGAGTTTCTCCAGCAGACTGTTTCTTCTACACCACAGTCTACTTATTGTTGACAAGGGGGGTGGGGGAACGTTGACTCAGACCATGAGAAGCCTGCGTCGGGCACTTTCATGCCTTACAAAGCGCGGATTGGAAGTCTGTGTGGGGCGCCACTCCTCGCACAGACACTAGAGCAATGTGTGATTAAGTGCCTTGCTCAAGGACACAAACATGCTGCCACAGCTGAGGCTCAAACTGGCCACCTTCAGATCACTAGACAAATGCCTTAGCCACTTGGCCACATGCCCAACAATTGTTGACAAAGTCACCATGAACTACAGCAAAAAAGGACTAATAAATGAAATTATAGCAGGATACTTCTTCAATGAAAACCAGCGAGGGGAATGAAGTTACACAGTGGAAACATAGGATCACGCCCGACCATTTACCCCGATGCATCCCTTAGGTTGATTGACAGAGTTAAATGCCCTATCACCCTCCGTGCAATGTTGGCATTCATTTTGAGTGGATTGGAATATAAGAAGCAAGAATGAAATGTTGAGGCTTTATAAAGCACTGGTGAGATTTCACTTGGAGTATTGCGAGCAGTTTTGGGCCCCTTATCTAAGAAAGGATGTGTTGACATTGGAGAGGGTTCAAAAGAGGTTCATGAAGATGATTCCGGGATTGAAAGGCTTGTTATATGAAGAGTGTTTGATGGCTCTAGGTTTCTAGTCACTGGAATTCAGAAGAATGAGCGGTGACCTCATTGAGACCTATCGAATGGTGAAAGGCCTCAATAGAGCGGATGTGGAGAGGATGTCTCCTATGGTGAGAGAGTCTAAGACCAGAGGGCACAGCCTCAGAATAGAGGGGCATCCTTTTAGATTGGAAATGAGGAGGAATTTCTTGAGCCAGAGAGTGGTGAATCTGTGGAATTCGTTGCCACAGGTGGCTGTGAAGGCCACATCATTGGGTATATTTAAGGCAGAGGTTGATAGATTCTTGATTAGCCAGAGCATGAAGGGATACAGGGAGAAGGCAGGAGATTGGGGCTAAAAGGGAAAATGGATCAGACATGATAAAATGTTGGAGCAAACTCAATGGGCCAAATAGCCTAATTCTGCTCCGATATCTTATGGTTTTATGGTATCTTGGCACATGGGCACATATGACAATAATAAATTAATACCAATGCTATTATCAGCACATGAACACTATCTTGATGTTCATTATTGGTAATATTTATTTATTATTGTAACCATGCCAGAATCCATTGATTCTTGAAAGATTGTTACTAATGCCTCCACAATCTCTTCAGCTATCTCTTTCAGAATTCTTGAATATGATCCATCTGGCCCAGGCAATTTATCTCCCTTCAGACCTTTCAGTTTCCCAATCTCCCTCTTCCTAGTAATAGCAACCGCACTCTCTTCTTCCCTCGACACTGTCAAAATTCTGGCATGCTGTTGGCTTTGACTTCCTTTGTGAGCCACAGTTCCATCATCCTGCCATTAGAATACCTCTTTTTTGGGATGTATCTATCCTGCGCCTTTCAAGTTTCTCCCGGAATCTCCAACCATTGCTGCACTGCTGTCATCCCTGCTAATGTCCCATTCCAGTCAACTTTGACCAGCTCCTCTCTCATGTCTCTGTAATTTTCTTAACTCCACCGTAACACTGCTACATTTGACTTTATCTTCAACCTCTCAAATTGCAGCGCGAATTGTATCATATTATGATCATTGACACCTAAGGGTTCCTTTACCTTAAGCTCCCTTATCAAATCCAGTTCTTTACACAACACACAATCCAGAATTGTGCCTGTCCCCTAGAGGTCTCAACCACAAGCTGCTCTAAAACCATCTTGTAGGTGTTCTACAGATCCTCTCTATTGGGATCTAGCAACAGCCTGTTTTTCCCCTATCTACCTGCATATTGAAATCCCCCATGATGATTGTCACATTGCCCTTTTGACATGTCCTTTCTATCTCCCATTGTAATTTGTAGTCCACATCCTGGCTATCGTTTGGAGGCCTGTTAAAAACTCCCATCAGGGTCCTTTTGCACTTCCAGTTTGTTAACTCTGCCCACAAGGATTCTATGTCTTCCGATCTTATATCACCTCTTTCTAAGGATTTAATTTCATTTTTTTTTTACCAACAGAGCCACACGCCCCACCTACTTGCCTGTACTTTTGATACAATGCGTCCTTGGATGTTAAACTCCTAAATATTATCTTCTTTCAGCCACGACCCATTGATGCCCACAATGTCATAACTACCAGTTTCTAACTGCACTACAAAATTATCTACCTTATTCTGTATACTAGGTGCATTCAAATATAACATATTCAGTCCTGTATCTGTCTCGCTTTTCGATTTTGTCCCCCTTTTACACTGCAATTCATTGCACTGACTGCAATTTTTGCTCTTTCATCAGCCTATCCTTCCTGACCATCTCATTACACACTGCCTCTGCTTGTAAACCACAGCCCTAATCTCAGCCTTATCACTCAGCTTCCCATCACCCTCCCATCAGGGGTCCCAACCTTTTTTATGCCATGGATCAATACTATTAAGCAAAGGGTCCGTGGATCGCAGGTTGGGAACCCCTGGTTTAAACCCTCCCCAACAGCTTCCTCTCCAGTTCAGGTGTAACCTATCCCTTTAGCACAGGCCTTACCTTCCCTAGAAGAGATCCCAATGATCCATAAACCTGAACCCCTGCGCTCCTGCACCAGTTCCTCAGCCATGTATTCACCTGCCATATCATCCTATTGTTACCCTCACCGGCACGTGGCACAGGCAGCAATCCAGAGATTACCACCCAGGAGGTGCTGCTTTTCAGCTTTCTACTTAACTCCCTAAATTCTGTCTGCAGGACCTCCTCACTTTTCCTACTTATATCATTGGTGCCAATACGTGGGGCACCTGGCCAAGTGGTTAAGGGGTCAGTCTAGTGATCTGAAGGTCACTAGTTCGAGTCTCAGCTGAGGTAATGTGTTGTATCCCTGAGCAAGGCACTTAACCACACATCGCTCTGCGGTGACACTGGTGCCAAGCTGTACGGGTCCTCATGCCCTTCCTTTGGACAACATTGGTGTCGTGCAGAGGGGAGACTTGCAGCATGGGCAACTGCTGGTCTTCCATACAACCTTGCCCAGGCCTGCACCCTGGAAACCTTCCAAGGCTCAAATCCATGGTCTCACGAGACTAACGGATGCCTATTACTTTTACAGTGTGGCGCGTGGCCAAGTGGTTAGGGCATTGGGCTCACGAACTGGAAGGTCGTGGGTTCGAGTCTCGGCCAAGGCAGCGGGTTGTGTCCTTGAGCAAGGCACTTAACCACACAGTGCTCCAGTCCACCCAGCTGAGTATGGGTACTGACAAATGCTGGGGGTTAACCTCGTGATAGACTGGCGACCTATCTGGGGGGGTGGGGGGGGGGGGGTGGGGAGTCTTGTACTTCACCACAGAAACCGGCATAAGCACCGGCCTGATGGGCCACAAAGCTCGGGACAGACTTTAACTAAAGTTACTATTACAATATGTACCAAGGCTTCTGGCTGCTATTCCTCCCCCTTTAGAATGTTGTGGTCCAGATCCAAGATGCCCCTGACCCAGGCACCTGTGAGGTAACATACAGTACCATAAGGGTGTCCCTATCATGTCCACAGAATCTCGTGTCTTCTCCTGTAACTATGGAATTCGCTATCACTGCTGTGATCCTCTCCTCCTCACTTCCCTTCTGAGCCATATCAGCAGACTGAGTCCCAGAGTCCCGTTTGCTGCAGCTCCCCCCCCCCGACAGTATCGAAATGTTGCCCCCCAGGCCATGAGGGTATTCCGTTTTATTCATTTACGGGATGTGGGCGTCACCAGCTAAGCCAGCATTTATTGCCCATCCCTAGTTGCCCTCGAGATGGTGGTGATGAGCTGCCTTCTTGAACCGCTGCAGTCCCTGGGGCGTAGATACACTCAGGGTGCTGTGAGGGAGGGAATCCCATGATTTTGATCCAGTGACAATGAAGGAATAGCGATATGTTTCCAAGTCAGGATGGTGAGTGACTTGGAGGGGGATTTCCAAGTGGTGGTGTTCCCAGGTATCTGCTGTTGTCGTCCTTCTAGATGGTTGCCCATTTCCCTTCCTGATCCTAACGATCATCCATTTAGCTGCCTCCTGCAACTGAAGGGTGACGAGCTCCCTTTAGCTCCTATCTATCATCTCCGATGAGATGTAGGTAATCAAAGGTCATCTCTGAACACACAACATGTCGAACCTTGGTGCTGGCGGACCCCAGATGCAGAAGACCACAGCGGGTTCCACAACCCATGCCTAATAAAGTGGCCACTGATTGTACGGTTTTGGTTTTTGTCAAGTAATTGGGCAAAGTTTTCAGTTCCTTATTGGTGAAGAGAAGGCAGAAGAAGGCCTCTTAAAGTTCAATTCATTGAATCAGATTGAATGGGTTGGTGTAGTTTATTGTGGAACACTTGACAGATTTAAATTCCAAGAAAGACTACTTCAAAATGAATAAGAAGAAAAAAATGCATCATCCAGCACCTTTGAGTTCTGTTACCTGCGCTATCCACTGGCCTGTATTCAAAGTATTTAGCTGAGTGGGACGGCTTAGTCTTTTTATATTCATATATGAGATGTCAGCTTTGCTGCTGAAGCCAACACTAATTGCCCAGGCAGTGAGGTGTTGCATCAGTTTGTGCTGTGACCTCCGATCCTGACCTCGAATACCATCCATGTAGAATTTTCACCTTTTTTCCTGTGACTTCTGCTGTTCTGCTTTCCAGCCAGACATCTTACTACCTCTGCAAGGTTAATTGGGGATTTTCAATTATTTAAGAAAGGACGTGCTGACATTGGAGAGGGTTCAAAGGAGGTTTATGAAAATGATTCTGGGATTGAAAGGCTTGTCTTATGAAGAGCGTTTGATGGCTCTGGGCCTGTACTCACTGGAGTTCAGAAGAATAAGGGGTGGCCTCATTGAAACCTATCAAATGTTGAAAGCTAATGTTCCAGTAATACCCTGCCTCTCCTTCACCATTCCCCGTCCCCTTTTCCCTCTCTCACTTTATCTCCTCACCTTCCTCTGGTTGTCCTCCACCCTTTTCTGTCATCCATGGTCTTTCTGTCCTCTTCTATTAGACGCCTGCTTCTCCAGCCCTGTATCTCTTTCACCAACCAACTTCTCATCTCTTTATTTCACCCCTCTCCCTCCCGGCTTCATCTATCACCTTGTGTTTCTCCCTCGCCTTCCCGTCCCCCACCCCCACCTTTTAAATCTACCCCTCAGCTTTTTTTTCTCCAGTCCCACTGAAGGGCCTTGGTCCGATACGTCGACTGTTTACTCCTTTCCATAGATGCTGCCTGGCCTGCTGAGTTCCTCCAGCATTTTGTGTGCGTTGCTTTGGATTTCCAGCATCTGCAGATTTTCTCTTGTAAATGTTGAAAGGCCTCGATAGAGTGGATGTGGAGAGGTTGCATCCTATGGTGGGGGAGTCTAAGTTGAGAGGACACAGGCTCATAATAGAGGAACATCCATTTAGAATGGAAATGAGGAGGAATTTCTTTAGCCGGCTGGTGAATCTGCGGAATTCATTACCACAGGCAGTTGTGGAGTTCAGATCATTGGGTATATTTAAGCCAGAGGTTGATAGATTCTTGATTAGTCAGGGCATTAAGGGTACAAGGAGAAGGCAGGAGATTGGGGCTGAGAGGGAAAATAGATCAGCCATGATGAAATGGTGGAGCAGACTCAATGGGCCAAATGGCCTAATTCTGCTCCTGTATCTTATGGTCTTATTATCCTTTAGTGGTAGACAAGTGGTAGAGGAATTAAAGGGGTGCGGGAGATGACATTGCAGAGCAACAAGGGGCTGATGGCATTGCTAAAATGCTATCAGTTTTGATTGGTTTATTATTTTCACAAGGTACAGTGAAAAACTCTGCATGCCATCGACACAGATCATTTCCTCACATCCGTGCACAGAGCTAGTACCAGGAAAAGCAATAACAGAATGCAGAAAAAAATGTTCCACTTACAAAGGGCAGGGCAGACAGATGGAAGCGTGCAGGTCATTTCAAAGTAGATCGAGAAGCCAAGAGGCCAGTTCGATAATCTTTTAACAGTGGGGGTAAAAAGCTGCCCATGGGTCTGGTGCTAAGTTTTTGTATGTTTTGCCTGACTGGGGAGGAAGCAGAGAGAATGTCTGGGGTGGATGGGGACTTTGATTATGCTGAGCAACACACACAAAATGCTGAAAGAACTCAGCAGGCCAGACAGCATCTATAGAAATAAATAAACAGTCGATGTTTCAGGCCGAGAACCTTCCTCAGGGATAATAAGGAAGGGGGTGGGGGGAAGACTTCAGAATAAAAAAGTAGGGGAGAGGAATAGCTAGAAGGTGATAGGTGAAGCCAGGTGGGTGGGAAAGGTCAAGGGTTGGAGAGGATGAAATCTGACAGGAGCGAAGAGTGGACCATAGGAGAAGGGGAAGGAGGAGGAGGCCCTGGGGGAATTAATAGGCAGGTGAGAAATGGTAGAAGGTTGGAGTGGGGAATAGAAGAAGGGGAAATGAGAAATTGATATTCAGGCCTTTGGTTTGGAGGCTACCTAGACAGAATATAAGGTGTTGCTCCTTCACCCTGAGGGTGGCTTCATTGTGGCACAAGAGGAGGCCATGGACCGACACGTTGGAATGGGAATGGGAATGGAAATTAAAATGTTCAGCCATCGGGAAATCCCACTTGTGGTGAATGATGCGGAGGTGCTCGACAAAGCGGATTATGCAGGTTGCTTAGCCAAGGCAGGTGAGAAATGCAGACAAAGGTCTGCAGAGAGTGGGCAAGGACCTATTGGGATGAATGGCCTCCTCCTGTGCCATCATGTAGACATTCCAGATTGTCCTTAGGAAGTTCATCAAACAGCCGCCATGTATTTAAGGTAATTCCGCAAGGAAGGAATCTTGTAGGAAGTGGTGTCCCTCGTCTCGGCTGCCTTGGTCCTGCTACATAGCACAGATGAGGTGCTTAGGAGGTGCTGCTTTGGTAAATATTGTCGATGGTGCACTTCAATGCCCAACTGGTGGAGGAGGTCGAGGGCAAATGTAAATAAGCTTTAAATGCAAATCTTTTATTCAATTCTTGTGCTAAGTCCCTGGCAACACTGCCATCAGCCTGAATCCATCTTTCATGCCAAGTTCCACCATACTCATAAAAATTACAGTCATAGAGTTATAGAAACAGGCCTTTCAGCCCATCTAGTCCGTGCCAAACAGTTATTCTGCCTAGTCCCATTCGACCTGCACCTAGACAGCATCCCTCCTTACCCCTCCCATCCAAACTTCTCATAAATGTTGAAATTGAACCCACATCCACCACTTCTGCTGGTTGCTCACATCACCCTCTGATTGAAGAGGATCTCCCTAAACATTTCACCTTTCACTCAACCTATGACCTGTAATACTAGTCCCACCCAACCTCAGTGGGAAAAGCTTGCTTGCATTTACCCTACCTATGTCTCTCATAATTTTGTATACCTAGCTTTAGCTGATGACGTGGCATACATTTAGAACATAGAACATTGAACATAGAATAGTACTGCACAGTACAGGCCCTTCGGCCCACAATGTTGTGCCGACACTCAAACCCTGCATCCCATATAAACCCCCCAACCTTAAATTCCTCCATATACCTGTCTAGTAGTCTGTTAAACTTCACTAGTGTATCTGCCTCCACCAGTGACCCAGGCAGTGCATTCCACGCACCAACCACTCTCTGAGTGAAAAACCTTCCTCTAATATCCCCCTTGAACTTCCCATCCCCTTGCCTTAAAGCCATGTCCTCTTGTATTGAGCAGTGGTGCTCTGGGGAAGAGGCGCTGGCTGTCCACTCTATCTATTCCTCTTAATATCTTGTATACCTCTATCATGTCTCCTCTCATTCTCCTTCTCTCCAGTGAGCAAAGCCCTACCTTCCTTAATCTCTGATCATAATGCATACTCTCTAAACCAGGCAGCATCCTGGTAAATCTCCTCTGAATCCTTTCCAATGCTACCACATCCTTCCTATAGTGAGGCGACCAGAACTGGACACAGTACTCCAAGTGTGGCCTAACCAGAGTTTTATAGAGCTGCATCATTACCTCGCGACTCTTAAACTCTATCCCTCGACTTATGAAAGCTAACACCCCATAAGCTTTCTTGACTACCTGGAGTGAACTGAAAATTCATTTAATAAATTCAAATATTTCAAACTTACACACGGGAAATTTCAGATGGATGCTTCTGGAATATCCAAAGTACATTCAATCTTTCCAAGAAATCTAGTGGTAAACACACTAGAATCAACAAGGAAGTTCATACCATAGTAATGAATTAATTCAATGGAAATAAGCTTCAAGTTCAGAGTACAACACTCTGTCAGTGCCATATGGCATGTTTAGTAAATCTCTAGGCCAGGGGCTCACAACCTTTTTAACGCCAGGGAGCCTTACCATTAGCCAAGGGGTCCATGGAGCCCAGCTTGAGAACCCCTGCTGTAGGTGGATAAAACAGTCCAATCCCTACTAGCTTTCTAGGTTCAACCTGCTCAATAAATTTTTCCAGGACAACGACATAATCTCTTGAATTTATGTTGTTTCAGAGCAGTTTATACTGATGCTCAGGCCACGCACATTCCTCGAAAGACTGGATGAGACCAGGCAGACTCACAAATAGAGATTATGCAGTGAGATTTGCTGGAACATGTTAAAGTCCAGTCAAGTTTATTGTTATTTAACTAGATACATGTACACTGTCAAACGAGACATTTCTCCAAACCAAGGTGAAAAGCATTACAGTATACATAATACATATACCACATAAATTATAAACTTAAGGGTGAAACCTACAAACAAGAGAAAATCTGCAGATGCTGGAAATTCAAGCAACACACACAAAAATTTGGAGGAACTCAGATCTCGGCCCAAAAAGTCGACTGTTTACTCTTTTCCAGAGATGCTGCCTGGCCTGCTGAGTTCCTTCAGCATTTTGTGTGTGTTGCTGAAGGTAGAGCAGTGGATGTGGTGTATATGGATTTTAGTAAGGCTTTGAACAATGTTCCCCATGGTAGGCGCATTCAGAAATTCAGGAGGCAAAGGATCCCAAGAAAATTGGCTGCGTGGATTCAGATTTGACTTGCCCACAGAAAGCAAAGCAGAGGGTAGTTGTAGATGGAGCAATTTCTGCCTGGAGGTCCATGCCTAGTGTAGTTACACAGAGAATTATTCTAGGACCTGTGCCTTTTGTGAGTTTTATAAATAACTTAGATGAGGTGTTAGCGCGTGGTCAAGTGGTTAAGGCACCAGTCTAGTGATCTGAAGGTCGCTAGTTTGAGCCTCAGCTGAGGCAGCGTGTTGTGTCCTTGAGCGAGGCACTTAACCACACATTGCTCTGTGACGACACCAGTGCCAAGCTGTATTTGGCCCTAGTGCCCTTCCCTTGGACAACATCGGTGGCGTGGAGAGGGGAGACTTGCAGCATGGGCAACTGCCGGTCTTCCATACAACCTGCGCCCTGGAAACCTTCCATGGTCTCACGAGACTAACGGATGCCTATTGATGAGGAAGTGGAAGGGTGAGTTAGTAAGTTTTCAGATATAATGAAGGATTGTGGCAGGATGCAGAGCTAGGTTGAGTAGTGGCAGATAAAGTTCAATCCAGAAAAGTGTGAAGTGAGACATTTTGGAAGGTCAAATTTGAAGGCAGAGTACGAGGTTAATGGCAGAATTCTTAGCAGTGTGGTCCACATCCATAAATCCTTCAATGTTCCTGAGCCTCTGAGTAATATTGCAGAGCTATAAAACTCCTGTGTGACCACACTTGGAGGATTGTGTTCAGTTCTGGTTGCTTCTTTATAGGAAAGATGTGGAAGCTCCGGAGAAGGTGCGGAGGACATTTACCAGGATGCTGCCTGGATTTAGTAGCATGTCCTATGAGGATAGCTAGAGCGAGCTTGGGCTTTTCGCTTTAGAGCAAAGGAGGATGACAGATGATAGAGGTGTGTAAGATGATGAGAGGCACAGACAGAGTGGGCATCAGGCTGCTTTTTCCCCAGGAATGCAATGGGGGCATCCCTGGGAAAAAGGGGGCATATTTCTAAAGTGATTGAAGGAAAGTACAGGGAATTGTCAGGGGTAGTTTTTTCTAATACAGAAAGTGGAACATGCTGCTCAAGTTGGTAGTGAAGGCAAATAAATTGAAAACTTTTATGAGTCTCTTAAGCACATGGATGAAATAAAAATGGAGGGCTATGTGGGAGGGAAGTCTTACATTACTCTTAGAGTGGGTTAAGATGTCATACAGGGCTGAAGAGGCTGTACTGTGATGTTCTGTTCGATATTCTATCTTCACGAATTGCAGTTGTACTTCAGTGATCGTTCTCAGAGTCTTGTCCACCAGTATTGACATCTCACTCCATATGTCATATCGCATACAGTTCTGGTCGCCCCACTACAGGAAGGATGTTGAAGTTTTGGAGAAGGTGCAGAAGAGGGTTACCAGGATGGTAACATGCGTAAAATTTGCTGGTGAACGCAATGGGGTATGAAGGGGAGGTGGGGCATTAACAGAAGTTAGAGAAGTCAATGTTCATGCCATCAGGTTGGAGGCTACCCAGACAGAATATAAGGTGTTGTTCCTCCAACCTGTGTGTGGCTTCATCTTTACAGTAGAGGAGGCCGTGGATAGACATATCAGAATGAGAATGGGACATGGGATTAAAATGTGTGGCCACTAGGAGATCCTGCTTTCTCTGGCAGACAGGGCGTAGGTGTTCAGCGAAACGGTCTCCCAGCCTGCATTGGGTCTCACTAATATATAAAAGGCCGCATCGGGAGCACCGGACGCAGTATATCACCCCAGCCGACTCACGTCCCATTCCCATTCTGATATGTCTGTCCACGACCTCCTCTACTGTCAAGATGAAGCCACACTCAGGTTGGAGAAACAATACTTTATATTCTGTCTGGGTAGCCTCCAACCTGATGGCATGAACATTGACTTCTCTAACTTCCGTTAATGCCCCATCTCCCCTTCGTACCCCATCTGTTATTTATTTATTATTATTATTTTTTTCTCTCTCTCTCTTTTTCTCCTTCTCTCCCTCTCACTATACTCCTTGCCCGTCCTCTGGGCTTCCCCCATCCCCCTTTCCTTCTCCCTAGGCCTCCTGTCCCATGATCCTCTCATATCCCTTTTGCCAATCAACTGTCCAGCTCTTAACTCCATCCCTCCCCCTCCTGTCTTCTCCTATTATTTTGGATCTCCCCCTACCCGTCCCACTTTCAAATCTGTTACTACTTCTTCTTTCAGTTAGTCCTGACGAAGGGACTCGGCCCGAAACGTCGACTGTACCTCTTCCTATAGATGCTGCCTGGCCTACTGCGTTCACCAGCGATTTTTATGTGTGTTGCTTGAAATTCCAGCATCTGCAGATTTCCTCGTGTTTGCCAGGATGTTACCTAGTTAAGAGGGCATCTGCTATCACAAGAAGTTGCATAATCTTGGGTTGATTTCTCTGAAGCGTCAGAGGCTGAGGGGAGATCTGATTGAGGTTTACAAGATTATAAGAGGTATAGAGTGGACAGCGAGTACCTGTTTCGCAGGGTTGAAATGTCTCATACCAGAGGCAGGCATTGAAGGTGAGAGGAGGTAGGTTCAAGGGTGATGTGAGGGGTAAGTTTTTTACTCAGGGAGTGGTAGTAAAAGCAAATACATTAGAGGCTTTTAGAAGACGTTTAGATAGGCACATGGATGTAAGAAAGATGGAAGGATATGGACATTGTGTAGGTAGGAGGGATTAGTGTTTGGGTGCTTTTGATTTGCGGTCTAGCCGGTTTGGCACAGCATGGTGCTGTTCTGTTCTTTGTGCTATGTTCCATGTTCCATATCAATCACAGCAACCCAAACCAGTGAGACAATGACCTACATTTCAGAATCAGAATCAGGTTTAATATCACCAGCCTACGTCGAGGAATGTGCTAACTTTGCGGCTGCAGTACAATGCAATACATAATAACAGGGAGAGGAAAGAAAACTGTGAATTGCAGTAAGTACATAGAATAAATAGTTAAATTAAATAAGTAGTGTAAAAAATAAGAAATAAAAAAGTCGTGAGGTGGTGTTCATGGGTTCAATGTCCATTCAGAAATCAAATGACAGAGGGGAAGAAGCTGTTCCTGAATCATTGAGTGTGTGCCTTCGGGCTCCTGATGGTAGCAATAAGAAGAGAGCATGTCCTGGGTGATGGACGCCATTTTTCTGAGACATTTGTCCTTGAAGATGTCCTGCATACTCCACAGGCTAGCGCCCATGATGGGGCCGACTAACTTTACAACTCTCTGCAGCTTACTTCGATCCTGGGCAGTAGCTCACCTCTCCCCAGATACCAGATGGTGATGCAGCCAGTTAGGATGCTCTCTGCAGTCCATCTGTAGAAATTTGTGAGTGCACTAGGTGACATGCCAAATCTCCTCAAACTCCTAATGAAATATAGCTGCCGGCTTGCCTTCTTTGTGGCTGCCTCGATATGTTGGGTCCAGTTTAGGTCCTCAGAGATATTGACACCCAGGAACTTGAAATTGCTCACTCACTCCACGTCTGATCCCTCTATGAGGATTGGTGTGTGTTCCCTTATCTTACCCTTTCTGAAGTCCACAATCAGGTCTTTGGTTTCACTGAAGTTGAGTGCACGGTTGTTGCTGTGACACCTCTCAGTTAGCTGGTATACCTCGCTCCTGTACTCCCTCTCATCACCATCTGAAATTCTGACAACAATGATTGTATCATCAGCAAATTTATAGATGGCATTTGAACCATGCCTTGCCACACAATCATGGCTGTAGAGAGAGTAGAGCAGTGGGCTAAGCACACAGCCCTGAGGTGTTGACGGGCAGCAAGATGGAGGTTAGGCATACTTACAGAACTCCTCTCCTTCTGCCCATGCTGTCAGAGATATGAGTTCCTTCAGAATGGAGTTGGCGGATGTTACGCTATCACGGGTCGCACCACAAAGGGCAACACGACAGCAGAGCATATAGCATAATGCTTTAGAGCCCCAGCTATCGGTTCAATTTCCACCACTTTCTGTAAGGAGCTTGTACGTTTTCCTGGTGATTGTGTGGGTCCCTTCTGAGCCTTCTGCTTTCCACCCCCCCATTCCAAAGATGCAAAGGTTAGAGTTAATGAATTGTGGGCATGCTAGGTTGGCACCAGAAGCAGACTGTGTCAACCATTAACGCAAACAATGCATTTCACAGTATGTTTTGATGTACTTGTGACAAATAAAGCTAATCTCCAACACTTTAAAAATATTTATGGCATGTCTGAGGCAGGCTCCCAAGCAAAGCTTACTCTTCGAGTAGGTTGGCGATGGAAAATAAATCATACAAATGAGGAAATGGAGGCATAACAAACCTTCCAGATACTTCTAGTGTACAGCTCAGAATTATTTACAACATGCATTATGTACAGGCATTCAGCTCAAAGCATGTGTGCTTCTGTAAGTGTCAGGTGACGTTATTTTACTTTAGCACAACATAAAATTGACTTTTACCTGCACATTTCCTGAGCTATAATATACATCTTGACTTTCTGAAGAAATTAAACAAGTCAATTATGTCTAGATTCATTCATCTTTCAAGCAGGAAGCTGAGAGTCTTCTTACACCTTATCTATCACCAACCATTCCACTGTAATGTTCTTGCCAATATGCTGCTACCTAGTCATTGGTATGAGATACTTTCCAACGATGGCTGATTTTAATGAGTTGTTCATTCTAGCTCTGGTTAAAATGAGAAACATCTCAATTACCTATTTTACATACATTTTTTAAAAATCCATATGATCTGCAGTTCCTTGCAAAAGTCTTAGGCACATGTTAGGCTGATATATCATCCCATTCAACCCCATTTACCTGCCTTCTCCCTGTAATCTTTGACACTTTGACTAATCAAGAACCTATCGACCTCGGCTTTAAATATCCCCAGTGACTTGACCACCACAGCTGCCTCTGGTAATGAATTCCAGATTCACCACCCTCTGGCTAAAGAAACTCAGCCTCATCTCTGTTCCAAAGCAATGTCCTGGAGCAAACCCTGGCTGATTTCTCACACGTTTGCTGCCTTCTGTAGTATTGTGCAAAAATCTTAGGAACAGGTATATGTAGCTAGGGTGCCTAAGACTTTTGCACAGTACTGTATTTGTTGACATGGAGAGAATGAGTTGCAAATCTGGCGGGAGCAAAGGATGCTGGGAATGGTGAGGGTGGAGCGCTGGGGGAAGGGTGTGGGATGGGTGGCAGAGAAGGAGTGCCGGGGCGGTGAAGGGTGGGGGGTAGCACAGGTGCAGGTACACCCAGCCCTGAGACACCAGGCAAGATCATTTGATTCCAAACAACTGGTTTATTGATCATTACAGAATGTCTCGCTGGTGCTTCCCACTCCCTCCCCTCTCCCTTCCCCTTTTCCTAACCATGATTCCCCTCTCCCTCTCCCCTTCCCACTCTCAGTCCGCAATAGAGACCCATATCAGAATCAGGTTTATCATCACTCACATATGTCATGAAATTTGTTTTTTTTTTTGTGGCAGTTGTTACATACCTCAAGGAGATTGTGTGACTTTCTTGTGAGAATGAAGTAATGGTCTTTTGGAGGTCACCTGATGTAATTTTCCCGCCGAGGTGCGGTCACATGATGACATGTTCACCACGGGTATAAAAGGGAAGACCCCTGGAGATGCAATTAGTTTTCCAGTTAGAACGTCAATGCTCTGCTCTGCTGCGTATTTACATTATGACGCAGTTTTGATTTTAAATGGAGTTTTATGTTCTAATGTAAGGCACAGAAGTTTGACCAATCACTGCCAGGTTTGTTAATGTATCTTTTCAGTAACATTGGAGAGTGAAGAGGGGACCCTAAAGGAGACATTCGACGGGTTTGGAAAGGATCGACCGTTATTGAACTCCTTCAAGAAAGAGTGATCTGCATGAGATAGCCTCTGCTAAAAAGGCTGTGCAGAATCTATTCTACGGAGGAGGAAGGTCAGTGCCTTTAAAACTGTTTTATTTCCGTCGCCGTGAATCCTGTGGACGAGGCAGGATCCGACTGGGAGTGGCAGTGACGTCGTGTCTTCGAGGAATTCGTTACTTCATGAAAGTCTCTCCTAATTGACTATATAAATCTCTTGGACTTTAAAATTTACCATTCGAAGAGCTGTGTTTGAATTTATCGCTTTAAGAACTGGTTTTGCATTTATCGCTTTAAGAACTAGTACTGAATAGCCATCTACTTCTAGAGTTTGCGGTTTTTTTTTCATTGTTTATCAGGGTTTAATAAATGTTTGTTTATTTATAAATCCTGGCTCGATATATTCATTGTTGCTGACCACGTGACACAGAGCAATATATAAAATCGCTACAGTACTGCGCCAAAGTCTTGGGCGCTCTAGCTATATATACGTGCCTAAGACTTTTGCACATTACTGTATCACAGGTCCACTGCCATATTTAAGTTTGCTGATGACACCACTGTCATAGGCTGAATCGAAACTGGTGATGGTGCCACACAGAAGGGAGATTAACTAATGTCGGCAAGACCAAGGAACTGATTATTGACTTCAGGAGAAGGAAACCAGAGGTTCATGAGCCAGTCCTCGTTTGGGGGTCAGAGGTGGAGAGAGTCAGCAACTTTAAATTTTTTGCTGTTATTATTTTGGATGGAACTGTCCTGGGCCCAGCATGCAAGTGCAATTGGGAAGAAAGCCCGGCAGCACCTCTACTTCCTTAGGAGTTTGTGGAGATTCAGCATGACACCTAAAACTTTGACAATCCTCTATAGGTGTGTAGTGGAGGGAATATTGACTGGCTGCATCACAACCCCCTTGAATGGAAAATCGTACAAAAAGTAATGGATACAGCCCTCTCCATCATGGAGAAAGTCTTCTCCACTACTGAGCACATCTACACGGAGCATTGATGCAGGACGGCAGCATCCATCATCAGGGACCTCCACCACCCAGGTCAAACTTTCTTCTCACCGCTGCCATCAGGACGGAGGTGCAGGAGCCTTAGGTCCCTCACCACCAGGTTCAGGAACAGTTATCACCCTTCAAACAACACGCTCCTGAACCAGAGAGGATAACTTCACTCAACTTCACTTGCCCCGTCACCGACCTGCTCTCACCTATGGACTCACATTCAAGGAATCTTCATCTCATATCCTCATTATTTATTGCTTATTTATTTATAATTATTATCATCATTCTTCCTGTCTTTTTGTGTTTGCAATTTTGCTGTCTTTTGCATACTGTTTGCCGCCCTTCAGATATGGTCTTTCATTGACTGTATTGGTTATTGGATTTATTGAGTATTCCCACAAGAAAATGAACATCGACATTGTACGTGGTGGCATGTACATACTTTAATAGTAAATTTACTTTGAACTTTGAACAAAAAGTTTGAAACCATTGAATTTTTAAGTACTTAGCTACTAAGTGTGACATTTTGCATTGAATAGGGAGGGCTGTTTTCCACAACTGAGATCAAAATATTTAAAGTGATTGACTCTATCTGGCTGAACTCCCATCAGAAGCCAAATCCTAGTTAGCCTTGCGAACAGTTTGAAAGGTTAGAGATGAATACTTCTCTGCGCCTTATAATAGGTCTGCGATTCAGGAAGCCAAACACACAAAGGGGAAGATTCAGGAAATATTATATAATTTACCATTGCTTCCGTGGTTTGAAGGATCTGTTCCTCAGCCTGGCGCATACAGCACCCTGATGATGCGCTAAATTCAACCGATGAGCTGCTCTGCGGGGCGCCATGGTAACACAAGGGGTTAGTGTAAAGCTTTGCAGCATCAGCGATTTGGATTCAAATCCGGCTACTCTCTGTAATGAGTTTGTACACTGTCCCTGTGACCACTTGAGTTTCCTCCCACATTTCAAAGACCTACAGTCAGGGTTAGCGAGCTACATTGGCTTCGGAAGCCCCCAGCACATCCTCGGACAGTGTTGGACTTTGATGCCAACGATGCATTGATGTTTTCATGTAAGACCGTAAGATAGAGGAGCAAAACTAGTCCATTTGGCCCATCGAGCATGCTCCGCCATTTCATCATGGCTGATCCGTTTTCCCTCTCAGCCCCAGTCTCCTGTCTTCTCCCCGTATCCCTTCGTGCCCTGACCAATCAAGAATCTATCAAGATCTGTCTTAAGTATACCCAATGACTTGGCCTCCACAGCCACCTGTGGCAACAAATTTCACAGATTCACCACTCTCCAGCTAAAACAATTCCTCCTCATCTTCGTTCTAGTAGGATGCCTCTCTATTCTGAGGCTGTGTCCTCTTGTATTAGACTCCCCCATCATAGGAAACATTTTCTCCACATCCGCTCTATCGAGACCTTTCAACATTTGATAGGTTTCAATGAGAGCCCCCTCATTCATCTGAATTCCTGAGAGTACAGACCCAGAGCCACCAAGCACTCCTCTTATGAGAAGCAATTATTTTTGTGAACCTCCTTTGACCCCTCTCCAATGTCAGCACATCCTTTCTTAGATAAGGGGCCTAAAACTGTTCACAATATGCCAAATGAGGCCTCACCAGTGCTTTATAAAGCCTCAACATTACATCCTTGCTTTTATATTCTTGTCCTCTTGAAATGAATGCTAACATTGTATTTGCCTTCCTCGTCATGCTCAACCTGCAAACTAACCTTTAGAGATTCCTGCACAAGGATTCTCAAGTCCCCTTGCACCTCAGATTTTTGAATTTTCTCTCCATTTAGAATGTAATCTACACTTTTATTTCTTCTACCAAATTGCATGGCCATACACTTCATGACACTGTATTCCATCTGCCACTTCTTTGCCCATTAGCCTAATTCTGCAGCCTCTCTACTTCCTCAAAACTACCTGCCCTCCACCTACCTTTATATTGTCTGCAAACTTGGTCACAAAGCCATAATTCTGTCACCCAAATCGTTGGCTGATAACGTAAAAGGTAACAGTCCCAACACAGACCCCTATGGAACAGCAGCAGTTACCAGCAGCCAGTCAGAAAAGGCTCCTTTTATTCCCACTCTTAGCTTCCTGCCCAGCAGCCAATGCTCTATCTTTGCCAGTATCTTTCTTGTAATACCATGGAATCTTAAGTTGTTAAACAGCCTCATGTGTGGCACCTTGTCAAAGGCCTTCTCAAAATCGAAGACTCAACATCCACCAATTCTTTTTTGTCTATCCTGTTATTTCTTCAAAGAATTTCAACACATTTGTCAGTTATGATTTTCTCTTAAGGGATGGCCTATTGTATCATGAGCCTCCAAGTACCCCCAAACGCATATCCTTAACAATCGACTCCACCATCTTCCAACCACTGAAGTCAGACTAACTGGCCCATAGTTTCCTTTCTTCTGATTCTCTCCCTTCTTGAAGAGCGGAGTGACACTGCAATTTGCCATTCCTCTGGAACCAAGCCAGAATCAAATGATTCGTGAAGGATCATTACTAATGCCTCTTCAGACACCCCTTTCAGAACCTTGACATGTATACCATCTGGTCCAGGTGACTCATCTACCTTCAGACCTTTCATTGTCCCTAGAACCTTCTCCCTATTTATGGCAACTTCACACACTTCTGTCCCCGACACTCTTGAGTATATAGCGTACTTCTAGTGTCTTCCACGATGACAGCTGATGCAAAATACTTATTCAGTTCACCTGCTATTTCCTTGTCCCCCATTATTGCCTTGTCAGCACAATTTTCCAACAATCAGATATCTACTCACACCTCTCGTTTACACGTAATGTATCTGAAGAAACTTTTGGTAATCTCATTAATATTTTTGGCTAGCTTACCTTCGTATTCCAATTTTTCCTTCTTTATGACTTTTTTGGTTGTCTTCTGTTGCTTTTTAAAAGTTTCCCAATTCTCTAACTTCCCACTAATTTTTGCTTTATACGGCCTCTCTTTGGTTTTTATAGAAACATAGGAACATGGAAAACCTACAGCACAATACAGGCCTTTCAGCCCACAATGCTGTATCGAACATGTACTTACTTTAGAAATTACCTACGGTTACACATATCCCTCTATTTTTCTAAGCTCCATATACCTATCCAGGAGTATCTTAAAAAATACCTATCGTATCCGCCTCCACAACTGTTGCCAGCAGCCCATTCCACACACTCATCACTCTCTGTGTAAAAAAACTTACCCCTGACATCCCCTCTGTACCTACTTCCAAGCACCTTAAAACTGTGTCCTCTTATGTTGACTTTGTGCTGAGTTTATGTTGACTTTGACTTCTCTTGTAAGCTACAGCTCTGACAAACTAGAATACTTCCTCTTCTTTGGAATATATATATCTTGCGCTTTCTAAATTGCATCCAGAAACTCCATTCTTTTCTGATCTGCCATCATCCCTACTAGTGTTCCTTTCCAATCAACTTTGTCCAGCTCCCCTCTCATGCCTCTGTAATTTCCTTTACTCCACTATAATATTGATACATCTGACCTTAGCTTCTCCTTTTCAAACTTCATATAATGATCACTTTACCCCAAAGGGTTCCTGTGCCTTAAACTCTCTAACTAATTCCAGTTTATTGCACACCGCCCCATCCAGAATAGCTGCCCCTAATGGGCTCAACCATGAGCTGCTCTGAAAAGCCATCTCATAGACACTCTAGAAGTTCCCCCTCTTGGGATTCAGCAGCAAGCTGATTCTCCCAATCTAACTGCATATTAAAATCCCCCATGACTATTGTAACATTGCCCTTTTGGCATGCATTTTCTATCTCCCATTGTAATTTGTAGACCATATCTTTACTACTGTTATGTACATGTGACAAATAGTTAATCTTTAAAGAAGCTGTTCTATGACCATTTTCTTCTACATTCTATCACACAAGCAGTTTTCCATTCATTTTTTATTAAGGTGGATAGATAGATAGATAGATACATTATTAATCCCAAAGGAAATTACAGTGTCACAGTAGCATTAGAAGAGAAGAAAGAATAAAAAAGCTAAGTTACCTTAAAATTAAGATTTCCAAGTTCACACTGATAAGGTAGCGATGCAAGAATTATTGTAATATTATACAGTAAAGGGTGCACATTCACACCATCCAGATAAGAAGCGTTGGTAGTATTGCACAGGGTGTCTGCGATAGCAGGGTGTAGTAAACAGAGATTAAATGCAGCTCTGGTTAATAACAGTCAAACAGGGGGAAGGGGGGAGTCATTAATTCCCAGGTTACAGGTTGACTCATTATAGAGCCTAATTAACCTACTTAATTAGCGTATATTTTTGGAATGTGGGAGGAAACCAGAGCACCAGGAGGAGGCCCACAAAGTCATGGGGAGAGCGTGCAAACTCCTTACAGACTGCGGAGGGAATTGAGCCCAGGCTGCTGTCACTGTAGTAGTGTTATACTAACCGATATCCTGCCATGTCGCCCTACCATCCACCACTTAATTTACAGTAGCCCTCCAGATTGAGTGGTTTATATTCAGCAGTATGCTAGCCCCCTCTACGACCTTTGACCTCTTTCCACCTGCCTATCATTTCCCCCTGGGTCCCCTCCTCCTTCCCTTTCTCCAATGGTCCACTCTCCTCTCCTATCAGATTCCTCCCTCTCCAGCCCTTGACCTTTCCCACCCACCTGGCTTCACCTATCACCCTCCAGCTATCCTCCTTCCCTTCCCCTCAACTTTTCATTCTGTCCTCTTTCCCCTACCTTCTCAGTCCTGAAGAAGGGTCTCGGCCTAAAACGTCGACTATTTACTCTTTTCCGTGGATGCTGTCTGGCCCACTAATTTCCTCCAGCATTGTGTGTGTGTGTGTGTGTGTGTGTGTGTGTGTGTGTGTGTGTGTGTGTTTTGCTCTATATTCAGCACGTGGCCAAGTGGTTAAGGTTTCGGTCTAGTGATCTGAAGGTCGCTAGTTCGAACCTCAGCTGAGGCAGTATGTTGTGTTCTTGAGCAAAGCCATAACCACGCATTGCTCTGCGACGACACTAGTGCTAAGCTGTATGGATCCTAATGCCCTTCCCTTGGACAACATTGGTGGAGAGGGGAAACTTGCAGCATGGGCAACTGCCGGTCTTCCGTACAACCTTGCCCAGGCCTGCGCCCTGGAAACCTTCCAAGGCGCAAATCCATGGTCTCACGAGACTAACGGATGCCTATTATTAATAGTGGGAAATTAAAGTTCAGGCTGGATACCACTGCATTTCAGAATTGACTGAGCATTAATTGAAATGGCATTGCTCACAGTAATTTTACATATTCCCCACTCCTGTTCGTTCTGATTTGCTAATCCCCACCTTAGCTCAAAACTCTGCTGTTTCATAATTGTCTCTGCTCATTTATGGCAAGAGCAGCAGCACAAAGTCAAATCCTATTTCTTTCCCAGGACAGTGAAGGATGCAGTGAAGCTTACTCCAGTAACGGGAGTGTCAGTATCCGGAGGGACTTGGATTAAAGGTAATCGGCAGAAGGACAGAACCAAGGCAGACCAGCTGACTGATCTGGTAGGAGGCGCCTGAGAGGAAGCAGGTTTGATTAGAACCACGAAAGTGGAGCTGGATAAAAGTTCACCGTCATTTCTCCCATCAGGGAGGAGGTACAGAAGCCTGGAGGCACACTCTCAGTGACTCAGGAACAGCTTCTTCCCCTCTGCCATCCAACGTCTGAATGACCAGTGAACGTATGTGTTTCGAGAGACCTTGACGAGGATGGGTAGAACCCAGGTGCTGGAGTATCTGAGATAAGGATCGAGACACCACATGAGACTGAAATTAGACTGAGTTAAAAACAAGATGCGAGGCGATAATCCAAATACGATTGAGTTCTGAACCTCCATTCAGGAGCTCCTTGAATATTGAAATCCTGGCAGCAAAACATGGCAGCTAATTAGCGGGACGATCTTGAATCCTTAAAGAGGCCGCGCCAGCTATCCATAAACCGGAGAGTTAGAGCGTCGGACTTCCGGAAGCTGGCACGGTTGGCTGGGTCTCGTAACACCATGAACACTCCCTCACTATTTTTATTTTTGCAATACTTATTTAATCTAACTATTTAATTATATATACTTACTGTAATTCGCAGCTTTTTTTCCTCTTTTTTTTTATGTACTGCAGCCGCAAAGACAATAAATTTCATGACATATGCCGGTGGTATTAAACCTGATTCTGATTCTGAGGAGAGAGTTTTGGGAGTGAGGTCCGGATGGAGGTAATGAGCCCATTCTCAAAGAGACTGCAGAGCCCCCTGTGCTGCAAGATTCCACAATTCCACACTAAAAATGGGCAGAACGTTTTGGGAGAATTCTTTTCCAAAGCACGAGCAAGCTGGCAACCGCCAGCAAAGAAGTGTCAGCCGGCTCTGATTTAATTCAGGACAGTGTTTCTGGTGACTGGCTACATCGCTTACTGGATTCACTGCTCTCACCCGAGTACACTTCCAAAGCAGATTAAGATGCTTAGAGAAAAAATATCGGAAGAAACATGTCATGCATTTGAATAAAAGCATCAAAAGGAAAATTGCATGAGCTGTTGAAGCATAATCAGAATCAGGTTTAAAATCACCACCGTGAAATTTGTTGTCTTTGCAATAACTACATTGCAATATATAATAATAAAATCTGTGAATTACTGTAAATATATGTGTATATATATAATAGTTAAATTAAATAGGTAGTGCAAAAAAAAAGTAGTGAGATGGTGTTCACGGGTTCAATGTCCATTCAGAAATCGGATGGCAGAGGGGAAGAAACTGTTCCTGAATCACTGAGTGTGTGCCTTCAGGCTCCTGTACCTCCTCCGTGATGGTAACAATGAGAAGAGGACATGTCTTTTGATAGATGCCACCTTTTTGAGGTGCTCCTTGAGGATGTCCTGGATACTACGGAGGCTAATGCCCATGATGGAGCTGACTGAGTTTACAACTCTTTGCAGCTTCTTTCGGTCCTGTGCGGTAGTGCTTCCTGTACCAGACGGTGACGCTGCCAGGTAAAATTCTCTCCACGGCACACCTGAAGAAACTTGTGAGTGTCTTTGGTGACATACCAAATCTCCTCAAACTCCTATTGAAATATAGCGGCCGCTGTGCCTTCTTAATAACTGCATTGTTATGTTGGGCCAAGGATAGATCCCAGGAGCTTGAAATGGCATTTCATGAATAATCTTTCACTCAAAAGGTAGATAAATTGGGGAAGAAGATGGGTGACATGCTTCCACTCAACTGATTATAAGATGGGATGTCATGTTGCAGTTGTACAAATTATTGGTTAGGCCACACATGGAGTCTTCTGCGCAGTTCTGGTCACTGTGCTATAGGAAGGATGTGATTAGACTAGAGTGCTGCTTGGACTGGAGAGCTTGAGTTATAAAGAGAGATTGGATAGGCTGGGACTGTTTAACCCGCAGTTTATGGCAGATGCAGTGTTAGCATTCATTTCAGGAGGACCAGGAAATAAAAGCAAGGATGTAATGTCGATCAGTACACATAAAAATTACTGGTGAACGCAGCAGGCCAGGCAGCATCTCTAGGAAGCGGTACAGTCGACATTTCGGGCCGAGACCTTTCGTCAGGACTAACTGAAAGAAGAGCTAGAAAGAGATTTGAAAATGGGAGGGGCAGATCTGAAATGATAGGAGAAGACAAGAGGGGGAAGGATGGAGCAAAGAGCTGGAAAGTTGATTGGCAAAAGGGATATGAGAGGATCATGGCCTGGGGAGAAAGGAAGGGGCAGGAGGGAAGCCCAGAGGATGGGCAAAGGGTATAGTGAGAAGGACAGAGGGAGAAAAAGAAGAGAGAGAAAAAAATATATAATAATAAAAGATAAATAAATAACGGATAGGGTACAAAAGGGAGGTGGGGCATTAATGGAAGTTAGAGAAGTCACTGCTCATGCCATCCGGTTGGAGGCTACCCAGACGGAATATAAGGTGTTGCTCCTAAAACCTGAGTGTGGCTTCATCTTTACAGTAGAGAAGGCCGTGGATAGACATATCAGAATGGGAATGGGACGTGGAATTAAAATGTGTGGCCACTGGGAGATCCTGCTTCCTCTGGCGGACAAAGCGTAGGTCTCTACTCACAGTTCCCCTTCGCCATTCCCTGCCCAGACACCACTACCATGTCAGTTATAAAAGCCCTGTGCAAGCTCTTCACTCTGTTCGGATACCCATGCTATATCCACAGTGACAGAGGGTCCTCGTTTATGAGTGACGAGCTGCGCCAATACCTGCTGGCTAGGGGAGTTGCAACTAGTAGGACCACGAGCTATAATCCCCGGGGGAATGGACAGGTAGAGAAGGAGAATGGCACGGTGTGGAAGGCCACACTCTTAGCCCTCAGATCAAAGGGACTACCAGTCTCTCGCTGGCAGGAGGTCCTTCCCGAGGCACTCCACTCCATCCGCTCCCTGTTATGCATGGCCACCAATGCCACCCCTCATGAGCGGCTCTTTTCATTTCCCAGAAAGTCAACCACTGGGACCACCCTACCAACTTGGCTGACGTCCCCCGGGCCAGTGCTGCTCCAGAAACATGCGAGGAGCAATAAATACTCCCCGATAGTCGAGAGGGTTCACTTACTTCATGCGAACCCCCAGTATGCCTATGTGGTTTTACCTGATGGGCGGGAGGACACGGTCTCCATCCGTGACCTGGTGCCCGCAGGAGCACCAAGCCCCTACCCTGAACACTCCGTGGTGACTATTAACCCCGTATCCACCGATATATGTACCCACGAGATACCGCGCACTCCAAACCCTACACAGACACGACATGACACTCCCATACCAGGCGCGACGCACATGCATGAGGGATTACCGACGCCTAACGTGCTAACACCTCAAGTCAGGCTGGAGCCAGCACAACCGCCATCGCTGGTGCAATCACCGCCGGTGCTACGTAGATCACAGCGACGGACTCGACCATCTGATAGACTTAACCTGTAAATATACTTCTTGTAAATATTGTCAGTCACTTCACCCCGCGGGTCTCTTTTTTAAAAAAAAGGAGGGGTGAATGTGGTAAACTATATATATGTGTTGTAACTGGGTTACCTGTCTGGACATGCCCCTCTGCTGACTGCTCCTGTGGCTCCTCTCACAGACCCCTGAATAAAGGCGATTGGGCCTTGGCTCCTCCTCTCAGTCCAGGGGCAGACACTCAGCATGCTGGAGTTCACATTTTACTGTGAATAAAAGCCTTTCAGTATCTTCTCTACTTCCAGTCTTTTGGCGTTATTGATGGTGCATCACTCCTGTACCTCCTTCCTGATAGTAGCAATGAGAAGAGGGCATGATGTGGGTGATGGACGCTGCTGTTATGAGGCATCACACCTTGAAGATGTCCTGGACACGGCGGAGGCTAGAGCCCACGATGGAGCTGACAGAGTTTACAACTCTCTGCAGCTTATTTCAACCCTGTGCACTGCCCCATTCATACCATACAGCGATGTAGCCAGTTGTAAATGTTCTCCACCGTACAGCTGTAGAAATTTGCACGTATTTTTGGTGACATATCAAATCTCCTCAAACTCCCAATGAAGTATAGCTGCCGTCTTGCCTTCTTTGCAGTTGGATCGATATGTTGGGCCTAGATTAAATCCTCAGAGATATTGACACTCAGGAATTTGATCCCTCTATGGGGAATAGTGTGTGTTCCCTCGTCTTACCATTTCGGAAGTCCACAATCAGTTCTTTGGTCTTGCTGACAAAATATTGGGGATAAAAGTAGATATACTTTCACTTTCTGAACAAGTTGTGGCATCGCACATATAAAGAAACCCCAAGGTGCTTGGAAGACAATAGAAATGCTTAATTTAAGTATTGTGAGTGAGAAAATGTATAATCAGAATGATCTTGGTGATACTGAGCTCCCCAGAAGTCAAAAGGCTCTTTATTCACAGAATAATTTGTTAATAATACATGTGGTTGATAACTGGTATCCAAGTAGCGTTTAAAGGAAAATAATAAACATTGTTTACAACACAACTCAGAGGCAAAAATGTGCTTTCCAAATATCCTGATAATGCGCTGTTCTATGTGAATCAAATACATTGCCTGCTTTATGTTTTCATTCCATTTTGGAAATATTTCAGATCATTGCTCAGTAACAAAAGAGTATGTTTCATTTGGGCTGTTATTACCTCTGGGATCCGCTCAAAGCAACATAAGAAATACCATCCCAAGTTATACTGCTGACTCCACATCTTAGGAGAGTTTTCCTGTGTCTGTAAAAGCTCTCTCGATCTGCCCCAATAAAACATTAACCTGGTCTTACCTTATCATAGATATTTCCTTTCTCCCTCCTATCAGATTGTATGTGGATGATCTGTTAGTTTTTATGCGAAGGTGGGGTTGGGGGCAGGGACTGTGAGTTTTTGTTTCATTTTCATTGATAGCTTTTTTCAACTACTTCTATGGTTTTCTGTATTTCATGGCTATCTGGAGAAGACAAATCTCAGAGTTGTCATAGTCATAGTCATAGTCATACTTTATTGATCCCGAGGGAAATTTGGTTTTGTTACAGTTGCACCAACCAAGAACAGAGTATAAATATAGCAATATAAAACCATAAATAATTAATAATATGTAAATTATGCCAGGAAATAAGTCCAGGACCAGTCTATTGGCTCAAGGTGTCTGATCCTCTAAGGGAGGAGTTGTAAAGTTTGATGGCCACAGGCAGGAATGACTTCCTATGACGCTCTGTGTTGCATCTCGGTGGAATGAGTCTCTGGCTGAATGTACTCCTGTGCCCAACCAGTCCATTATGTAGTGGATGGGAGACATTGTCAAAGACGGCATGCAACTTGGAGAGCATCTTCTTTTCAGACACCACCGTCAGAGAGTCCAGTTCCCTCCTCACAACATCATTGGTCTTACGAATGAGTTTGTTGATTCTGTTGGTGTCTGCCACCCTCAGCCTGCTGCCCCAGCACACAACAGCAAACATGATCGCACTGGCCACCACAGACTCATAGAACATCCTCAGCATACATACAGTATTCTGCATACATACTTTGGTAATAAAACAAACCTCTGAACCCTTGGCTACGTGGAACGCCTGACCAGCAAAGACTCTCTTTCTCAAGCATTACCTTTCTCTTCTTTGACTGCTCGTGGAAACAGGCAGGGAAACCTATTAGATATTCACACAGTTAGTTAGTTTGTAAATCCACATGCTTGTCAGTTGAGGCAATAAAGGTACTAGTCAGTAAGCATGGATCATTATCAAAGAGGGTGAATACTTATCGGATAAACTTGGTAACACCCCTCACCTGGCTTTACCTGTCACCTGCCAGAGTGTACGGCTTCTCCGCTGCCCACTTTCTTATATTAGCTTCTTCACCCTTCCTTAGGACCCACACCACCAGGTTCAGGAGTAGTTTTAATCCTTCAGTCATCGGGCTCCTGACCCAGTGTGACTAATTTCACTCACCTCGGCACCGAACTGATCGTGCAACCCTGTGGACTCACTTTCAAGGGCTTAACAAGTCACCTTCTTGGTATTGTCTATCTTCTTATTTATTTATTATAATTATTTTTATTGTATTTGCATAGTTTGTCTTCTTTTGCACATTGTTAGTCTTTGTGTGTAGTTTTTCACTGATTCTATGTTCTGCTGTGAATACCCACCAGAAAATGAACCTCAGGGTTCTATACGGTGATATATATCTACTTTGATAATAAATTTACTTTGGACTTTGAGCTTCTTTTTCCTTCCAATCCCAATGCACTGTCTCAGCGCAAACCGTTGACTGTTTATTCCTCTCCATAGACACTCCCTGACTTTCTGAGTTCCTCCAGCATTTTGTGTGTGTGTGTTACTCTGGCTTTCCAGCATCTGCAGAAACTTCGTGTTCACAAATATTCTCTTTGTCTGGTCCATTCCTCTCTAACTTTAAAACCAGCGTTGTGATAAGGGTCTCCAACCTCAAGTGTTAACTCTGAATCTCTTACTACAGATGCTGTCTCTGTTTTTATTGCGGATTTCCAGCATCTGCACTTCTCTTGACTTTGTGGAGGTTTCCTCCATTGACAAGCAGCCACAAAGATGGACATCAATAATGCCCAGAATGAGTTTTATAAAGTTTGTAAGAAGTCCAGTAGGAGCCAATTAAATCACAAGCCTCCATCAAGTGGTGCCAACTGTTCACCATAAGTGGGATGCAATGTTTCATTCATCGATGTCTGGCACGTTTCAATGTTCCTATCAGCACAACCTGATTGACATGCAGTATTTCTTGATCCTAATACTTCAATATTTCACACATTTATTATCAAAAAAAAGCCAAATATAGCAAATGCTAGAAATCCAAACTAGAAAAAATATTCAGCAGATCGGGCAGCATCCGTGGAGAGAGGTTAAATAGTTCAATTTTATATCAGAGAATGTATACAGTATACAACCTGATATTCTTACTCTTCACAGACATCCACAAAAGAGAAAAAAAGCCTCAAAGAATGAATGACAGCAACATCAGAACCGCAAAGCACCCCTACCCCCTCCCACACCCAATCAGCGGCAGAAGCATCAACCCTCCCCCCACCACTTGCACCAGGTAAAATCACCCTCCCCCCTCCACCTCCCCCACCATGGATGCAATAGCAAAGGACCTCAAAGAGACCTTGATCTAGAGTCCATCAAAAACTACAGTCCATAACCCAGCACTTCGTTGTCTCAGGCAGGCTGTCTCTCACCAGCGAGGGAGAGAGAGAGATCACTCCCTCAACAACGAGAGCAGGAGACCAGCAATTGGCTGTTTCGATGTTACAGTCTTCCACGTCACCTCGCTGGGTCCCCGGACTCAAGGATCGACAGGCTCTCACTCACCATCAAAAGAGAGAGAGGTATCGCTGGAGTGCAGGGGCCAGGTGTTACAGATCAATGACGTCCAGTACTCCCTGGCATTTCAGAAGTCTAACAGGTAAGGTCACAGAAGTTTCTGTTATATTGAAAGAGACTGAGTAAATGAGAAGCTGGGGATCTACGCTATTGTGCCAACGTCTCAGGAACATATATAAAGCAAGGGTGCCTAAGACTTTTTGCACAGTACCCTATTTGTCAACATGTAGCGGAGAGAGGGTTTGTAAATCTGGCGGGTGCAAAGGATGTCGGGGGTGGAGAGGGTGGAGCGCAGTGGGATATGTGGCAGGAAAGGAGTGCCAGTAGCAGGGGGTTAACACAGGTGCAGCCATACCCAGTCCTGAGGCACCAGGCAAGGTCATTTGATTCCAAACAACTGGTTTGTTGATCATTACAGGATGTCTCTCTGGTGCTTCCTGTTCCCTCCCCTCTCCCTTCCCCTTTTCCCAACCATGATTCCCCTCTCCCTGCCCCCTTCCCACTCTCAGTCCACAATAGAGACCCAAATCAGAATCAGGTTTATCATCGCTCACATATGTCATGAAATTTGTCCTTTTTTCGTGGCAACAGTGCAGTGTAGTACATAAAGTTACTTCAGTACTGTGCAGAAGCCTTAGGCACCCTAGCTATATATATGTGTCTAAGACTATTGTACAGCGCTGCATTTCTCTTGGTTAAGAAAAATGAAACAATGCAAGCCATAATGCAAGAGTTAGGGTTCTGTATGTAGGAATGAAGAATTTTTTCCACGAGCAGAGGATAGGAGTAATTCAGAAACACAAGAGATTCTACAGATGCTGGAAAACCAGAGTAACACACACACACACACACACACACACACACACACAAATGCTGGAAGAATTCAGCAGATCAGGCAGGGTCTATGGAAAGGAATAAAGAGTCAAAGTTACGGGCCGAGGAAGGAAAGGGGGAGGAGGCCAGAAGTCAAAACTCTTTTCCACAAACAGGGTGACCGAGTGAAGATGCATCTCTACCAAAGGAGGTGCAAGATGCTTCTTCCCTCCATGAGCCTGCAAGTCACCCTTGGGCAAGGTGTAACCCCTGCTTAGCCCCCCCTACCCCCCCCCCCCCCGGCCGATCAGGGTCAAGCAAAGCCATGGGAGCAGGTGGCAGATGGACGTATGAGCAGTTGGTGTATATCACAAGTCCTGGTTATGTGACTGCTGACGTCAGGCAGACAATCTCTGAAGGTTATTGGTAATGGCTGGGGTCTTCCGTCTTGTGAAGACACTGCCCAGAAGAAAGCAGTGGCAAACCACTTCTGTAAAAAAATATGCCAAGAACAATCATGGTCAAGAGACCAGGATTTCGTACGTCATATGACTTAACACATAATAATGACACTGATGATCTCCCCGAAATGCAAAAGATGCTAATGCTGAGGTTACAGAGGGTCGTTATGTCAGTGGACAATCTAACAATCTTCTACAGGTGTACTGTTGACTACAGGTGCACTGTTGACATACTGGTGTACTGTTGACTACAGGTGTACTGTTGACTACAGGTGTACTGTTGACATGCTGGTGTACTGTTGACTACAGGTGTACTGTTGACATACTGGTGTACTGTTGACTACAGGTGTACTGTTGACTACAGGTGTACTGTTAACATATGGCAATTTGAATGCACAGGAATGATAGTCGCTGCTGAAAGTAGTGGACTCTGCCCAATGCATCCCTGACCTATCACTCCCCACCATTGGTAGAGCCAACAAGAGGCGAGGTCTCAAAAAGGCAACGTCCATCATCAAAGAACCCCATCATCCAGACCATGCCATCTTTTTGTAGCTACCACCAAACAGGAGGTCGGGAAGCTTGAAATCCCACACCACCAGCTACCTACCTTCAACCAGTCGGCCGTCAACCAGTGGAAAGGACCCTAATCACTACTGTTTAGCTACGCTAGGATTACTTCCAGACAATTTAATTCCCATTCCCATTCCTGTCCTGACACATCGATCCACGGCCTCCTCTTGTGCAAAGATGAGGCCACCCTCCGGGTGGAGGAGCAACACCTTATATTCCGTTTGAGTAGCCTCCAACCCGTTGGAATGAATATCGAATTCTCCTTCTGGTGAACAAATCCCCTCCCCTTCCTCTATTCCCCACTCTGACCTTTTATTCCTTCTCACCTGCATATCACTTCCTCCTGGTTTCCCTCTTCCTTCCCTTTCTCCTATAGTCCACTCTCCTCTCCTATCAGATTCCTTCTTATCCAGCACTTGGCCTCTCCTACCCAACTGGCTTCACCTGTCGCCTCTCAGCTAGCTTCTTCCCCTCTCTCCCCCCCCCCCACCTTTTTATTCAGGTATCTTCCCCCTTCCTTCTCAGTCCGGAAAGGTCAACTGTTTATTCTTTCCCTCAGATGCTGCCAGACCTGACGAGTTCCTCCAGCATTTTGGGCGTGTTGCTAGGACTACTTTGGAAACATAGAAACACAGAAAGCCTACAGCACAATACAAGCCCTTCGGCCCACAAAGCTGTGCTGAACATGTCCCTACCTTAGAACTACCTAGGCTTTACCCATAGCCCTCTATTTTTCTAAGCTCCATGTACCTGTCCAGGAGTCTCTTAAAAGACCCTATTGTATCCACCTCCACTGCCGCTGCCGGCAGCCCATTCCACACACTCACCACTCTCTGCGTAAAAAACTTACCCCTGACATCTCCTCTGTACCTATTTCCAAGCACCTTAAAACTATGCTCTCTCATGCTAGCCATTTCAGCCCTGGGAAAAAGCCTCTCACTATCTACATGATCAATGCCTCTCATTATCTTGTACACCTCTATCAGGTCACCTCTCATCCTCCATCATCGCTCCAAGGAGAAAAGGCTGAGTTCACTCAACCTATTCTCATAAGACATGCTCGCCAATCCAGGCAACATCCTTGTAAATCTCCTCTGCACCCTTTCTATGGTTTCCATGTCCTTCCTGTAGTGAGGCGACCAGAATTGAGCACAGTACTCCAAGTGGGGTCTGACCAGGGTGTTACGTAGCTGCAACATTACCTCTCAGCTCTTAAACTCAATCCCACAATTGATGAAGGCCAATGCACTGTGTGCCTCCTTAACCACAGAGTCAACCTGCGTAGCAGCTTTGAGTGTCCTATGGACTCGGACCCCAAGATCCCTCTGATCCTCCACACCGCCAAGAGTCTTGCCATTAATACTATATTCTGTCATCATATTTGACCTACCAAAATGAACCACCTCACACTTATCTGGGTTGAACTCCATCTGCCACTTCTCAGCCCAGTTTTGCATCCTATCAATGTCCCACGGTAACCTCTGACAGCTCTCCACACTATCCACAACACCCCCAGCCTTTGTGTCATCAGCAAATTTACTAACCCATCCCTCCATTTTCTCATCCAGGTCTTTTATAAAAATCACTAAGAGTAGGAGTCCCAGAACAGATCCCTGAGTCACACCACTGGTCACCGGCCTCCATGCAGAATATGACCTGTCTACAACCACTCTTTGCTTTCTGTGAGCAAGCCAGTTCCGGATCCACAGAGCAAAGTCCCCTTGGATCCCATGCCTCCTTACTTTCTCAATAAGCCGTGTATCAAATGCCTATACGCTTTGCATGGGGTACCTTAGCAAATACTTTGATCACTTTACATTGCTTTAATGGACTTTGTGGTTTTTTAAATTGTGTTTTGTCATGTAAAAGTTTTGTACAATTTCTGTCTAGTTCATATATTTCTTGGGAATGCCACTAACATGGTGCATATACCTGTGATACCACAGCAGGTAGCTTTTTCATTGCACCTGTGCATATGACAATAAACTTGATTGTGATTGGAGAATGATGGAGTTAAAACTATGATCTCATTGGGTAGGAGAGTGTGTAAAGGAATAAATAGTCTCTAATAGCAATAGTTTCTAATGTAAATAGTGTCCTCTTGTTTTTTATATAAAAGAGGTGTCACTTCAATGAGTGTGATAGGAGTAGGAAGCTTAAGCTCTGATTGCAGTAATCAAGCACTGAAGTTGCCAAGCGGCAGAAAATGCTCACTCTTGTACAGTCAATAAATGAGACTTGACTCTCCCTCATAAAACCCTATGTGAACTGTCCACCTAGTTACATGATAATCACTACAACCTGGTGATTTGGTGATAGCCATGTCCTGACAATGTCAAAGTCTGTAAAAGATTTACTGGAGTTAAGGTTCTTCACATAAGACTTAATTTTATGATGAAATCTTATGTAAAAACACAGTCAAATCTTAATTGGAAATGTTATTAGTTTGGCCTTTCATTTGCAATTGACACTTCACCATTGATGGAGCATAGAAGATGCAGAGGAGACTTACAAGGACTTTGCCTGGATTGGGGAGCATGCCTTATGAGAATAGGTTGAGTGAACTCAGCCTTTTCTCCTTGAAGCAACAGGGGATGAGAGGTGACCTGATAGAGGTGTACAAGATAATGAAAGACATTGATCTTCTGAATGGTCAGAGGCTTCTTCCCAGGGCTGAAATGGCTAGCACGAGAGGGCATAGTTTTAAGGTGCTTGGAAATAGGTACAGAGGAGATGTCAGGGGTAAGTTTCTCACACAGAGAGTGCGTGAGTGCGTGGTTGCCGGCGGTGATGGTGGAGGCGGACATGATAGGATCTTTTAAGAGACTCCTGGATAGGTACATGGAGCTTAGAAAAATAGAGGGTTATAGGTAAGCCTAGGTAGTTCTAAGGTAGGGACATGTTTGGCACAGCTTTGTGGGCCAAAGCGCCTGTATTGTGCTGTAGGTTTTCTATGTTTCTAGAACCGCTAACCCCCACCAGAGGCCTCCATCGTTTAGGTCGACCATGGATGTTGAGTCCTAGCTGTCCAGGTAAGCAAAACCAGGGCAGTACAATATGGAGAGCAAGCTGTTGCCCATGTAGCAAGTTCCCCCTTTCTGATGAACCCAAAGGAATGGCAAATACACTTTGGCACCGGGGGTTGCCAGTCAGCGTTGAACTCAACGATGGACTACCTTAGGGACTCCAGCTCCAGATTTTTCCCTTGGGTTCACTCCCGAAGCCTTCCCCATGAGTGAGTATCGACGCAAGGCAGCAGAGGCTTGAGATCAGACTCTTCCTTCCCCAAGATGAGCTGCCAGCCATGGCTGACAAGCCCCATCTGCCTGAAGCGACTGGTCTTAAAGCACCAGCAACCCACCCTTGCCCTTTCTCCTGTCAGTAGAAACTGTTCCAACAGGCTTAGTAGCTAAGCCACACCTGAAGTCCAGGAGCTGAACTAGGTTATCAGAGGCTATCTGAGGTGCACGCCATTGGGAATATATGATAGGTAGTGGGAGCTTGTCTCACAACGTTACAGAACAAAGAACCCCCTTGGCTCTTGATATAATTGTACATGCTCTTCATGCCTGTATGAACACCATATTTAGCCTCCAGATATTTTCTGGCATTTTCTGCACATACAGTTGAATATGACAAAATCATGTTTGTCAATACTATAAATAGTCTGATATTAAATCAGGCAGCCAGCATCAGAATCAGAATCAGGTTTAATATCACCAGCATATGTCATGAAATTTGTTGTCTTTCCAGCAGCAGGGCATTGTGATACTTAACAATAGAGAAAAAAAAACTGTGAATCACAGTAAGTATATATATTAAGTAGTTAAATTAAATAAATAGTGCAAAAACTACTACTGCTACTACGTCAACTCAGGCCTAGCGGGCCAGCGTCGGGCAAAAAATGTGCAAAAAATAGAAATAAAAAGTAGTGAGGTACTGTCATAAGTTCAATGTCCGTTCAGAAATCGGATGGCAGAGGGGAAGAAGCTGTTCCTGAATTGTTGAGTGTGTGCCTTCAGGCTCCTGTACCTCCTTCCTGATGGTAGCAATGAGAAGAGGGTATGTCCTGGGTGATGGGGGTCCTTAATGATGGACGCTGCCTTTTTGAGGCATTGTTCCTTGAAGATGTTCTGGATACTATCAGAATCAGGTTTATTATCACCGGCATGTGATGTGAAATTTGTTAACTTAGCAGCAGCAGTTCAATGCAATACATAATCTAGAATTCAAGGACAGCTTCTTCCCCTCTGCCATCCGATTTCTGAATAGACATTGAACCCATGAGCACTACCTCACTATTTTTTTTTATTTTTGTTTTTGCACTACTTATTTAATATATCTATACTTACTGTGGGGTGTATGGGGTGTCTAGGGAGGGGTAGCACCTCTGGTGGGGGGCGGCCTGCCATGTCCTTTTTCAGGGCAGCTCGTCCACCTTTGGTCCCCACCTGGCGCTCAGCTCTCACCTGTGGCTCCAAGTAGCTGTAACACGCACAGCGGCCACACCCCCGGTAAACCGTCTCGACAGACGGGCCAAACCAGGTGAGGGTAGCAGACGGGTCTTCGACCCTTGGTGAGGTAGGGGATCTGCCTGTCCCAGCGTGTGGTCTGGCCCTGGCAGACTGACTGGAGGAGACCGATTAATGGTCCAACGGTCAAGAAGGCAGGCCCGGCAGGCGTGGCGGAGCGCTAAGAGCACGACAAGGCACTTAGACGTCCTGGTCATCTGCTGTGGGAGGTGGTGATCTCTTTAAACTCACCCGGCAGCAGGCAAAGGCAAATCACTGCTGTAACCTGCCACGAACATAACTTCCTAATATGTCAGAGCGGCGTGGAGAGAAATCGTCCGCAACTGGAATTTCCAGATGCAACCTAACAACAACAACGATACTTACTGTAACACACATCAAAGTTGCTGGTGAACGCAGCAGGCCAGGCAGCATCTCTAGGAAGAGGTACAGTCGACGTTTTGGGCCGAGACCCTTCGTCAGGACTAACTGAAGGAAGAGCTAGTAAGAGATTTGAAAGTGGGAGGCGGAGGGGGAGATCTGAAATGATAGGAGAAGACAAGAGGGGGAGGGATGGAGCCAAGAGCTGGACAGGTGATTGGCAAAAGGGATATGAGAGGATCATGGGACAGGAGGCCCAGGGAGAAAGAAAGGGGGGAGGGGGGGAAAAATCCCAGAGGATGGGCAAGGGGTATAGTGAGAGGGACAGAGGGAGAAAAAGGAGAGAGAGAAAAAGAATGTGTGTATATAAATAAATAACGGATGGGGTACGAGGGGGAGGTGGGGCATTAGCAGAAGTTTGAGAAGTCAATGTTCATGCCATCAGGTTGGAGGTTACCCAGACGGAATATAAGGTGTTGTTCCTCCAACCTGAGTGCGGCTTAATCTTTGCGGTAGAGGAGGCCGTGGATAGACATGTCAGAATGGGAATGGGATGTGGAATTAAAATGTGTGGCCACTGGGAGATCCTGCTTTCTCTGGCGGACAGAGCGTTGGTGTTCAGCAAAATGATCTCCCAGTCTGTGTCGGGTCACGCCAATATATAGAAGGCCGCATCGGGAGCACCGGACGCAGTATATCACCCCAGCCGACTCACAGGTGAAGTGTCGCCTCACCTGGAAGGACTGTCTGGGACCCTCAATGGTGGTGAGGGAGGAAGTGTAAGGGCATGTATAGCACTTGTTCCGCTTACAAGGATAAGTGGCCAGGAGGGAGATTGGTGGGGAGGGATGGCGGGGACGAATGGATAAGGGAGTCGCGTAGGGATCCCTGCGGAAAGCAGAGCGAGGGGGGAGGGGAAGATGTGCTGAGTGGTGGGATCCTGTGGATACTTACTGTAATTAATTTTCTCTTCTACATTTATCATGTATTGTACTGCTGTCACAAAGTTAACAAATTTCATGACATATGCCAGTGATGTTAAACCTGATTCAGATTCAAATAATAAACTGGATTCTGACTCTGATTAACATAAGCACCTCAAACGGCTTCACGGCAACTTTATCAAAGAAAATGTTGACATCGAACTACTTAAAGAGATAGCAGGGCAGATGATGAAAAGCTAAGATATGGACATTGAGAAGGAGAAGGGTGAAGAAAGGAACTCTGGTGCTTAGATACTTAAGCTGAAGGCAAGGCAATTACGATAGATGCTGAATACAGATGGATTTAGATAGTACAAGAAAATCCTGCTGTGTTAACAACAGAATAGCATCACATTCAATTTCTCCTGCTTGCTTGAAGTATTGTACTCATTTCAAGATTCAAGATGAGATATATTAGTCACATGTACAGTCTTTTCAAAAGTCTGAGGTGCATACATATAGCTAGGGTGCCTAAGACTTTTGCACAGTACTGTAGTAATTTTATGTATTGCACTGTACTGTTGCTGCAACGAAAAAAAACAAATTCCATGACATATGTGAGTGATGATAAATCTGATTCTGATATGGTTCTCTATTGTGGACTGAGAGTGGGAAGGGCAGCGGGGAAAGGGGAATCATAGTTGGGAAAAGAGGAAAGGGAGAGAGGAAGGAGTGGGAAGCACCAGAGAGACATTCTGTAATGATCAATAAACCGATTGTTTGGAATCAAATGACCTTGCCTGGTCTTGGCTATGTTAGCTATGTCTTGGCAAGTGTGTACCTAAGACTTTTGCGTAATACTGTGCATCAAAATATACAGTGAAATGTGTCGTTTGCATTAACATCCAACAGCTTCTGGATGTGCTGAGAGGGAAGCCCGCAAGTATCGTCAACATGGCATGTCCACAATGCTTGAAGATCACTGAACAATGTGCAACCAACGGACAACAAGACAGATACAAGGGCAACACACAACATCATGGTCCGGTCCGTGAAGTCTGCATTCCGGTTCACAGACTGGTCCATCGATCCTTATTCCAGGTTTTCTGGTTTTCCTTTGTGCACATGATTCTCATTTGGGCAGACACATAAATACCTCTGGAGACCAGGGCTTGGCTGCTGGATTGTTTCTGTCAAAATCTCCTGTTTGAATCTTTTCTTGCCTTGCCTGCAGCCTTTGCCTTCACTGCTGTTAAGTTCAACTGTTGGAGCAAGACTGGAGCCTTGCTGTGTTTAGATGAAGAACTGTCTTTTGTTGTTAGGAATTGTCTGTCTCCATGCCTTTGCTAGGTAGGTCTGGCTGTTTGCTGCTACCTTGTGTTTGGAACTGTCTCACTGTGTTTGGTGTATGAGTCCTGGCCCTATGTCCTGTTCCCAAGGAGGGGTCCTGGCTCTGTGTTCCTGTCTCCCTTGGCCAAGGCTCTGTGTTGCAGTGTAGGTTCACAGGGTTAATTCCCAGGATGGTGGGACTCTCATATGTTGAAAGATTGGAGTGACTGGGCTTGTATACACTGGAATTTAGAAGGATGAGAAGGGATCTGATTGAAACATATAAGATTATTAAGGGATTGGACATGCTAGAGGCAGGAGACATGTTCCTGATGTTGAGGGAGTCCAGAACCAGAGGCTGCAGTTTGAGAATAAGGGGTGGACCATTTAGAATGGAGTTGAGGAAAAACTTTTTTCACACAGAGAGTTGTAGTTCTGTGGAATGCTCTGCCTCAGAAGGCAGTGGAGGCCAATTCTCTGGATTCTTTCAAGAAAGAGTTAGAGCTCTTAAAGATAGTGGAGTGAAGGGATATGGGGAGAAGGCAGGAAAAGGGTACTGATTGTGAATGATCAGCCATGATCACAGTGAATGGTGGTGCTGGCATGAAGGGCTGAATGGCCTAGTCCTGCACTTATTGTCTCCCTTCACTAAGGCTCTGCATTCTTGTCCTGTCCATGTGCCTTGCCCAGCCCAGGAGTACCTTGCCCAGCCTGGTGCTGGGGTTCCCTCGCCCTGTCCAGGAGTCTCTTGTCCTGTCCAAGCCACGTCCAAGAACCTCGTCCTGTCCAAGTCAAGGCTTTGTGTTCTCGTCCTGTCCATGTGCTTTGTCCTGAGCAGGAGTTCCAATGTCCTTTTCTGTAGCCACATGCTGTCCTTGCCAAGATCTTAGTCACGAGTCCTAGCCTAGACATGGGTTCTGGTTCTGAGTCCCAACCAAGACCCAGGTTCTGGGTTGTTGTCTAGGCTCTGGTTCTGGAGTTCCTTGTCACTAGTCCAGGCTCCTTGTTCCATGTCCATTTCCAGGTCCTGTGTCTCTTGTCCTAGCCCAGGCCCTGAATCCTTGCCTTGTCCAGGGTCTGTGTCAATGTCCAGTGTCATTTCTTCCCCTCTTCCCTTGCTTCCTTGTCATGCCTAGTCCTGTTCCTAGTACTTCAGTGTCTGTGTCTTGCATTTGGGTCTGCTCCCAGTGCGCCCTCTTATGACACACAAAATGCTGGAGAAACTCAGTGGGCCAGGCAGCATCTATGGAGAGGAGCAAAGAGCCAACGTTTTGGGCCAAGACCTTTCATCAGGAGGGCCTTGATTCACACAGAGTCCTGATGAGGGTCTCGGCCCAAAACCTTGGCTCTTTAGAAGCATGGCGACACCTGTAGGACACCTGAAACTCCTCGGATTATGTTGGTCATTGACGCAAAATGATGCATTTCACCGTTTGTCCTGATGTTTTGATCAACACATGGCGAATAAAGCTAACCTTTATATTTAAATATGAAATATAAAGGTTAAATATATTTATATTGAGGCAGAGGACCCGTTTTGTTGTACAAAGAGATCCATTCAAGAGTTTGATAACAGTGGGACAGGAGTTGTCCTTGAGCCCTGGTGCTTTCAGGGTTTTGTATCTTCAGCCCGATGGGAGGGGGGAGAAGAGAGAATGTCAGGGGTGAGTGGGATCTTTGATTGTGCTGGCTGTGAGATCGATAACCCAATCCACCAACTTAAGCGCTTGTCAGTCTTGATTCCCAATAACCACCCAGTTGCCGTGGATAGTCAGTCCTATTGCAGAACTTCTCTTGCCATGACCGCTGTGCTCATTTGCAGCTTGTCCTGCTAGTTTTCACTCACTCGCGCTCTCTCTCTCTTGAGACGTCAGACATAGCTGTTTTGAACTAAAAGTTCAAATTCATCTGAGTCTTCATTCCTACTTTGAAATTGTCTACCTTAATTCATAATATACCCTAGAAGGAAGCTTGTAAGACCCATTGCACTAGTTGCGATACTATCATGAGCTGAAGAGCTAAATGCGTTTTGAACAATACAATTTCTATTGATGGATCTTACAGATACTTTACATTGTAATTGTTTGACTTCCTCGACCCAAATGCGGGTGACACTAGTAGAGCTATGTCTTGGCAAATGAAATTTTGCTTGTCAGCGACTCAAAAGGGGCCACAAAGAAAGGAAACTCAGCAAGACTTGCACTTAAATGACAACATTCATTGCCACATGTTGTCTCATTGTGTCGAAAGCCTGAGCAGAAAATGATACAGAAAAATTTGCAAACAATTTGTGCGTGGCAGACTCCCACAACTACCAGAAAAACTGCCCCTAAAAAGGCCAGTTTCGCTTTGATTCTCACACACAGAAGGCTGGAGGAACCCAGCAGGTCAGGCGGCATCAATGGAAATGAATAAACAGTCGGTGTTTCGGGCCGAGACCTTTCATCGGGACTGGAAAGGAAGGGACTTGCCGAGTCCCTTCGGCATTCTCAGTGCGCTGCTCGAGGCTCTCCGGCTCCTGCAGAATGCCGTGCGTTTACACGTTGATTCCTGTGTCCGCCTCGACAGCGCAGAGGCAGCCCTGCACTCAACAAAGGACATAAATCATGAGCACCCCATCAACAAAAAAAAAATCACCGCCTGTGACAGATGAGCACCTAACTCCATTCTCAAGACCGAGCAGCGGTATTCGACCTCAACATATCCCCTCGGCCCATTTTATCCATGTTGGCAGAAAGAAAAACAGAGCCAGCCAGCCTAAACATGAGGAATTATGATCTCTTTCAGAACATTAGAAGATTATAAAATGACTTTATGATTTAAGGAATACTGTTTAATCACCTTAGACCCATTAAGCAATGAAATAGCAATGCATAAGCTACCACTAATTTTCCACTAAAACTCATTCCACTTAGCATTTAATTCCATTTATCATCATCTTTATTTAATGGGGAAGATTAAGTACATCATTCACCTGTGTTGGAATAATCTTCTTTTTCTCTACTTTGAACTTACATAACACCCATTTAAATGTATGAAGTCTAACTGCAATGACCTGACTAATCCTTAATACTTTGAAGAAGTACTGTAATTTTATATATAGATGAATGATGAACTCAGTGGCCACTTTATTAGGTACACTATGCTTGTGGTGAGTCTGCTGTAGCCCACTCACTTCAAGGTTCGGCCTGCCGTGTGTTCAGCGATGCTGTTCTGCACGCCACTGTGATGTGCAGTTATCTGAGTTACTGTCACCTTCCTGTCAGTCTGAGCCACTCCCCTCTGATCTCTCTCATTGACGAGACGTTTTCGCCCACGGAGCCGCCGCTTCTCCGTGAGCTCTTGAGGAGGGGGCACCCAACCTAATTTGTGCCACTAACAGAGGGGTCTGTGGACCCCAGGCTGGGAACCCCTGTCCTGCAGGCTGTTGTGCATGAAAATCCCAGGAGATCAGCAGTTTCAGAGATACTCAAACCACCCCATCTGGTACCACAGTCAAAGTCACTTAGATCACACCTTCTTCCCCATTCTGATGTTTGGTCTGAACAGCAACTGAACCTCTTGTCCATGTGTACATGCTTTTATGCATTGAGTTGCTGCCACATGATTGACTGATTAGATATCTGCATTAACAAGCAGGTGTACATGTGTATCTAATAAAGGGGATACTAAGTACATAATGGGGGGAGCACAAAATTATTATCATGAGGACACGCAGTCCCCTTTTATTGTCATTTAGTAATGCATGCATTAAGAAATGATAAAAATGTTTTTCCAGAATGATATCACGAAAACACATGACAAACCGACTTAAAAACTAACAAAAACCACATAATTATAACATATAGTTACAACAGCGCAAAGCAATACCATAATTTGATAAGAACAGATCATGGCACAGTAAAAGTCTCAGAGTCTCTCGAAAGTCCCATCATCTCACGCAGACGGTAAACCTCCAGCGCCGCCAACTCGTCGATGCAGCATCCCAGAAGCATCCAACCACAGTCCGACTCTGAATCTGTCCGAAAAACTCCGAGCCTCCGACCACCTATTCGACACCGAGCACTGAGCACCATCTTTGCCAAGCATTTCGACTCCGGCCCCGGCAACAGGCAATAGGCAAAGCCGAGGATTTGGGGCCTTCGTCTCCGGAGATTCTCGATCGCACAGTACCAGCGGCAGCAAAGCGGGCATTTCAGAAGTTTCTCCAGATGTTCCTCTGCGCTTCTCACGGCTGTCCCCACCAAATCAGGATTGTGCACGGCACCCCTAGTTACACATATCAATATTCATTCGGAACGGCCGCACGCGCTGCGTCGCGCCGCCATCTTCTCCTCCCTCCAATCAGTCGTTCAGTGGATCCATTTAATATTGGAGAACGTATACAGTATACAACCTGAAACTCTCACTTTCCACAGACATCCACGAAACAGAAGAAAAACCCCAAAGAATGAATGACATGAAAATGTCAGAACCACAAAGCCCCCCTCTACCCCCTTCCATGCACAAGCAGCTGCAGAAGCATCAACCTCCCCCCCCGCACGTGCCTCAGCAGAAAGCATTAGCCCCCCACCCACCATGCAAGGAATAACAACACCCCCAAAGAGACCATGAACTCTGTTCAACCCAAGAGTTCAGCATGCCATTAGAAACCAGAGCATAAATTGTATATATATTGAAGAAAAAAAAGACTCAGTTATCACCTTCCTGATTTTCCTACTTAAATCATTTAAGTTTCATCTGTCCTCCTGTTGGTACTCCAAGCTCTGCCTCTTCACATTGTTAAACTACCTCTTCATTCCCTTTATGCATTACAGTTCCATATCATAGTCACTGCCTTTGTAAAAGCCTTTTGTTCTGGGCTGATAATAATCTATGTGTAATCCAAAACCTTTTAGAATCAAGGAGTGAGGCTGTGACATCTCAACAAGTCCCATGAAGGGGACTAGGAGAGATAATAGTTTGGTTGTGAGGAAGAAACGTGACTTGAATTCTAATGTTCACTCTGTGGGTGAATACTTAACAGATCAGGTTATGATATTCCTTTTTATTTATTAGAGTAGCTTTATTTGTCACATGTTCATCAAAATAGTTCCTCAAGGTTGTTATAGCCGGGGGTGGTAATGGGGACAAGCTCGTACTGCCTATTAAATGCTCCCAATGGTGTGCACCTCTGGTAGCCCCTGACAACCAAATCCATCTCCAGGCCTTCATGTGTGGCTTAGCTACTAAGCCCAGCAGAACTGTTTCTACTGACAGGAGAAGGGGCAAAGGTAGGTTACTGGTGCCTTAAAACCAGTCGCTTCGGGCAGATGGGGCTTGTTAGCCATGGTTGGCAGCTCATCTAGAAGGAAAACTCTGATCTCAAACACCTACTGCTTTGTGTCTATACCCACTCATGGGGAAGGCTTCGGGAGTAAACCCTGAGGGAAAGGTCGGGAGCTGGCAGTCCCACGTTGAGTTTGGTGCTGACTGGCATCTCCTGCGATGCCACTGGTGCCAAACTGTATCGGCCTCCGCCGTTCCTTTGGGTTCCTCAGTTGTGCGGAGAGGAGGAGCCTGCTACATGGGCGTCAGCTTGCCCTCCATATTTTACCACCTTGGCTTTGCGTATCTAGACTGCTAGGATACAACGTCTATGGTCCACCCCAACCAACAGAGGACTCAGAAACATTGAAACCATCCAGTCAAATTCGTTGTTTTGCGTTGACGACCAGCACGGTCCGAGGTGTGCTAGGGGAAGCCTGCAAGCATCGCTGTGTTTCCAGCAGCGACGAAGCATGATCACAATTTGCTAACCGTAATTCGTGAGTCTTTCTTGGAATGTGGGAGCAAACTGGAGCACCCGGAGGAAGCCAGCACGATCACGGAGAGAACATACAGACAACGGTGGGAATTGAACCCCGGTCTTACAGCTAGCACTGTAAAGCATTATGCTAACCACTACACTACCATGCCGCATGCTAAAAACCTAATAGGATAGAAATGAATTACGCGTTTTTTATCTGGTGTGCCATCACCTAAAACGGAGGCTGAGTCCAACGTCAGGCTATCTGAATGTATTGCAGGAACCTCTAAAAGCAGCTCCCATTGCTAGATTAGATGGGCTATGGGTTGCCAGTTTCTGACTTCAGCATGGGGCACTGAGAGAGGGGTTGGCCCGTAGTTTGGGACAACTACTTCTCCTCTTGTCTCCACTGGAACGCCACTTCACCAACAAATAACGTATTACAGTAGATCACAGTACAGGCCCTTCAGCCCACAATGTTGTGCTGACCCTCTAACCTACTCCAAGATCAATCTAACTCTTCCCTCCCACATAGCCCTCCATTTTTCTTTCATCCATGTGCCTACCTAAGAGTCTCTAAAATGTCCCTAATGAATCTGCCTCTATCACCATCCCGAGCAGCACGTTCCACACACCCACCATTCCGTGCGGAGGAAAAAAAAACTACCTCTGACAACCCCCCCATACTTTCCTCCAATCACCTTAAAGTTACACCCCCCTTGTAATAGTCATTTCTGCCCTGGACAAAGGTCTCTGACTGTCCACTCGATCTATGCCTCTTTCCATCTTCATAAGATATACAGGCAGAATTAGGGCACTTGGTCCATCAAGTCTACTCCGCCATTTAATCATGGCTCATCCATTTCCCTCTGTCATACCATAAGACCATAAGACAAAGGAGCAGAAGTAGGCCATTCGGCCCATCGAGTCTGCTCCGCCATTTTATCATGAGCTGATCCATTCTCCTATTTAGTCCCACTCCCCCGCCTTCTCACCATAACCTTTGATGCCCTGGCTACTCAGATACCGATCAATCTCTGCCTTAATATACCCAATGACTTGGCCTCCACTGCTGCCCGTGGCAACAAATTCCATAGATTCACCACCCTCTGACTAAAAAAATTTCTTCGCATTTCTGTTCTGAAAGTGCGCCCTTCAATCCTTAAGTCATGCCCTCTCATACTAGACTCCCCCATCACGGGAAATAACTTTGCCACATCCACTCTGTCCATGCCTTTTAACATTCGAAAAGTTTCTACGAGGTCTCCCCTCATTCTTCTAAACTCCAAGGAATACAGTCCAAGAGCGGACAAACGTTCCTCATGTGTTAACCCTCTCATTCCCGGAATCATTCTAGTGAATCTTCTCTGTACCCTCTCCAACGTCAGCATATCCTTTCTTAAATAAGGAGATCAAAACTGCCCACAGTACTCCAAGTGTGGTCAAACCAGAGTTTTATAGAGCTGCAAAGGCCGTTGGGAATGGTGAGGATGGGGTGCCGCAGGAGAGGCGTGGGACAGGAGGCAGAGAAGGAGTGTCAGGGTGAGGGTCAAGCTGCAGTACCGCTTGATATATTGTCTTATCTTCATTGTCTCCAAAGAGAAAAACCCAGGCTCACTCAATCCATCCTCAGAAGACATGTTCTCCAACTCTAGCATCATCCTGGTCAATCTCCTCTGCACCCTCTCTAAAGCTTCCACATCCTCCCTAAAAACCAGGTGACTAGAACTGAACACAATACTCCAAGTGTGGTCAAAACAGAGTTTTGTAGAGCTGCAACGTTACCTCACTGTTCTTGGACTCAACTTTTATTTTCAAATACACTTGATAACAGAAACTGCTTCGACTGTCAGGCTTGTTCCTGAGGCTTGGAGTTTGCCTTCCACAACGGCATCATCTACAGTACTGTGCAAGTGTCTTGGGTGTATATATGTATATATATATATAGGACATTTAAGGCTTTTGCACAGTACTGTGGTAATTTTATGGATTGCATTGTACTGCTACTGCAAAAAAAACAAATTTCGTGACATATTCCGGAGCACACAGCGGCCACTCCGGAATGAATATCGGTTCTCTGACAAGTAGGATGCCATGCACAATCCTGATTTGATGGAGACGGATGGGAGAAGCATGGAGGAACATCTGGTGAAACTTCTGAAATGCCTGTTTCGCTGCCGCTGCTACTGTGTGATCCAGAATCTCCGAAGGGGAAGGCCCCGAATCCTTGGCTTTGCCTGGTGCTCAGCGGCCGGGGTCGAAGCGCTCGGCAGAGATGGTGCTCGGTGTCGGAGGCTCGAAATTTTCGGACGGACTCTGAGTCGGACTGTGGTCGGGTGCTTCCTGGATGCTGCATCGGCAAGTTTGCGGTGCTGGAGGTTCATGGCAGGGAGAGTTTTCTTCCTTCTACCCTCTGCGTGAGATGATGGGGCTATCAGGACTTTGAGACTTTTTTTTACCGTGCCCATGGTCTGCTCTTTATCAAATTAAGGTATTGCTTTGCACTGTTGTAACTATATGTTATAATTATGTGTTTTTTGTCAGTTTTAGTCTTGGTCTGTCTTGTGTTTCTGTGATATCATACTGGAGGAACATTGTATCATTTCTTAATGCATGCATTATTAAATGGCAATAAACGAGGACTGAGTGTCCTCATAATCTAATTATGTAAGTGATGATAATCCTGGTTCAGGGGATAAGGGTCTCTATTGTGGACTGGGAAAGGAGAATCATGTTTGAGAAAAGGGGAAGGGAGAGGGGAGGGAGCAGGAAGCACCAGAGAGACATTCTGTAATGATCAATAAACCAATTGCTTGGAATCAAATGACTTTGCCTGGTGTCACAGGGGGCGAGTGTGCCACCACCCTCACCCTGACACTCCTTCTCTGCCTCCTGTCCCACGCCTCTCCTGCAGCACCCCATCCTCACCAATCCCAACAGCCTTTGCTGCCGCTGGACTTACAGACTTGCTCTCTGCTCCACGTTGACACATAGAGTGCTGTACAAATGTCTTAGGTACCCTAGCTATACATATACCCAAGACCTTTGCATGGTACTGTACATTTGTAAAGGGCTTAAACAAAGAGGATTTCTGCCTCTCTGACCCAATCAGCCAGTGAGGGGCAGCCTCTGAGGAAGCTTTTATCTGCCCGTCTAGTCTTCGTTTCTGTAAATCTGTGTCCTTGGATGTTGAATTGTCTGCTATGTGAAAGCCCTGCATTATTTTATAATCCTCAATCAAGTCTTCCCTCAGCCTCGGCCTCCCCTTTCCCTTGGCTATAAGCTACCATTCCTGGCAACCGCCTTGGAACAATCTCTTCCGCACACTCTCCATTGCTACCATTGCTGCCATTGGCCATCAGAGTCATGATTTTGCCGAAGATTCGATCTAACACCTTTCAACATTCTATAGAGTAAATAAGAATGGCCCCAGAGACTAGTGGAATGACGCTACATTAGGAAGATTCCCCCTCAATGTCTCACATTAGGGGATATATTGTGTAAATTGGTCAGACCACATTCTGAACAGTTTTGGGCCCCTTGTATAGCAAAAGATCCACTGGCATTGGAAAGAGTCCAGGGGAGGTTTACGAGACTGATCCCAGAAATGAAAGGGTTAATGTAGGATGAGCATCTGAAGGAACTCAGCAGATCAGGCAGCATCTATAAAAAAAGGAATAAACAGTCGACCGAGACCCTTCAACGTGTGTTTCTAAAAGAATACGTACTGGGGTCAACATAAGCATTGGAGTAGCCCCTCGCAATATGGACGGAAAAGTGAAATAATAACAGAAGGTGCAACAAAAACAGAAAATATGGAAAAACTCGTCAAGTGAGGCAGTGTCTGTGGAAAGAAATCCTGTATCGGAACCAGGGAAGAGAGATGCAATTGAGGGGAAGGTGGGGGAAGGGCAGTGTAAAACAAAGGGAATGTGTGTGACAGGACAAGGTGAGATGGTTTAATGGTAGCAGTTTCATTACCTACATTACCAAATACTCCCAGGAATGGAAGGGTTAACATACGAGGAACCTATTCTCATTGGAGTTTAGAAGAATGAGGGAGAATCTCATTGAAACCTATGGAATATTGGAAGGCCTAGATAGAGTGGACGTTGAGAGGATGTTTTCTATAGTGGGGGAGTCAAGGAACAGAGGGCACAGCCTCAGAATACAAGGAGACCCCCTCAGAGCAGAGATGAGGAGCAATTTCTTTAGCCAGAGGGTGGTGAATCTGTAGAATTCATTGCCACAGACAGCTATGGAGGCCAAGTCATTGGGTATACTTAAAGTGGAGGTTGGCAGGTTCTTGATATGCAAGAGTGTCAAAGGTTAAGGGGAGAAGGCAGGAGAATGGGGTTGAGACATAAAATAAATCAGCCACAATGAAATGGCGGAGCAGACACAATGGGTCAAATGGTCTGATTCTGCTTCTAATGTCTTATGGTATAAGTTACAATAAGTTACACACTTGATGATCAGCACGTATTTCCCAACGGGCCGGATGGTTGAGAAGGAAACATGCACCATATTTGTAGCTCAAGATAAAAATGTTTGTCCTCCATGTGGCACATTAACCCAGTGGGCTGTACTCTGTCCCTGTGTACCTGTCATTAGAATTGGTCCAGATACTCTGGCGAGATGGCATCCAACAGCATCTACCATTGCCAAAGTCAAGTTTATCAGCATACGCACCAGTCCATGTACGCACAGGTACAATGAAAAACACACCTGCAGCAGCATCACAGGCACAGACCATCAGATAGGTGGCAGTCACAGGAAAAACATACTGTATATTAAATACAATTTTTGCAAGAAAGGACGCGTTTGGAACACAGAGTGCATTGTAGTGCAAAAGTGATCAAAGCGGCCACTGTGCTGCCATATTGAGATAGTGATGACGGTTGTGCTGGTTGGTTCAAGAATTGAGTGGTCGAAAGGAAGTAGCTGCTCTTGATGCTGGTGATGTGGGATTTCAGGTTCCTGTACCTTTTTGCCCAGTGGGTAGCTGCAAGAAGGTGGCATAGCCCGAATGCTGGCGATCTTTGATGATGGGTGTTGCCTTACTGAGGCAGCCCCTCATTGTAGATACTACCACTGGTGAGGAGGGATGTGCCTCTGATGTAATTAAGCAGAACCCACTACTCTTTGCAGCTTCTTATGTTCCTGCACATCCAAATTGCTGTTCCAGCCCATGATGCAGCCAGTCAGGATACTTTCATTTGTTGCTCTATAGGATACTTAAATAGGTTTAAAGTTCAAAGTTTATTATTAAAGTATGTACATGTCACCATATACAACACTGAGATTCATTTTCCTGTGGGCATATTCAGCAACTCCACAGAAAAGTAACTATAACAGGATCAATGAGATATCAACGCTGAAGACAATAAACTGTGAAAATGCAAATATAAATAAATAGCAATAAATAACAAGAACATGAGATTAAAAAGTCACTAAAGTGAGATCATTGGTGGGGCAAGTTAGTGCGGTTATCTCCTTCAATTCAAGGGCCTGGTGGTTGAGGGGTAGTAGCTATTCTTGAACCTGGTGGTGGTGTTGTAACATGAACAAAGTTGCCGAAGAGACACAGTAGCTAATGGATACACAAGTACTTTATTCATCAAAATGAGACACTCCAGGAGCAAAAGGCCTGTTTGACCCAATATTACATGATATTTTGTATGCTAAAGTTCAAAGGACAATTCTATATACAACGCTTCCTTTGAATTACATATAATTTTCACACCTCCTTCTTTGCACACACACTCCAGACATCGAAAATGAACGTTAATCAGCAGTGCAAACACAAGAAAATCTGCAGATGCTGGAAGTTCAAGCAACACACACACAAAATGCTGGTGGAACACGACAGGCCAGGCAGCATCTATAGGAAGAAGTACAGTCGACGTTTCGGGCCGAGACCCTTCGTCAGGACTAACTGAAAGAAGAGCTAGTAAGAGATTTGAAAGTGGGAGGGGGAGGGGGAGATCTGAAATGATAGGAGAAGACAGGAGGAGGAGGGATGCAGCCAAGAGCTGGAAAGTTGATTGGCAAAAGGGATATAGTTGGAGAAGGGGGAGGATCATGGGACAGGAGGCCTAGAGAGAAAGAAAGGGAGAGGGGAGCCCAGAGGAAGATGGAGAGCAGGCAAGGAGTTATTGTGAGAGGGAAAGAGAGAAGAAAAAAAAAGGGGGAATAAAAATAAGAATAAATAAGGGATGGGGTAAGGAGGGGAGGAGGGGCATTAGCAGAAGTTTGAGAAGTCGATGTTCATGCCATCAGGTTGGAGGCTACCCAGATGGAATATAAGGTGTTGTTCCTCCAACCTGAGTGTGGCTTCATCTCGACAGTAGAGGAGGCCGTGGATAGACATATCAGAATGGGAATGGGACGTGGAATTAAAATGTATGGCCACTAGGAGATCCTGCTTTCTCTGGCGGACAGAGCGTAAGTGTTCAGTGAAACGGTCTCCCAGTCTGCGTCGGGTCTCTACCAATATATAGAAGGCCACACTGGGAGCACCGTAGCAGTATATCACACTAGCCAACTCACAGGTGAAGTGTCGCCTCACCTGGAAGGACTGCTTGGGGCCTGAATGGTGGTGAGGGAGGAAGTGTAAGGACAGGCATAGCAGGTGTAGTTGGCTGGGGTGATATACTGCGTCCGGTGCTCCCGGTGTGGCCTTCTATATATTGGTGAGACCCGACGCAGGCTGGGAGACCGTTTCGCTGAACACCTACGCTCTGTCTGCCAGAGAAAGCAGGATTTCCCAGTGGCCACACATTTTAATTTCATGTCCCATTCCCATTCTGATATGTCTATTCACGGTCTCCTCTACTGTCAAGATGAAGCCACATTCAGGTCGGAGGAACAACACCTTATATTCCGTCTGGGTAGCCTCCAACCTGATGGCATGAATATTGACTTCTCCAACTTCCCTTAATGCCCCACCTCCCCTTCTTATCCCATCCCTTACTCATTATTATTTTTATTCCCCCCTTTTTTCTTCACTCTCTGTCCCTCTCACAATCACTCCTTACCTGCTCTCCACCTTCCTCTGGGCTCACCTCCCCCTTTCTTTCTCCCTAGGCCTCCCGTCCCGTGATCCTCCCCCTTCTCCAACTTTGTATCTCTTTTGCCAATCAACTTTCCAGCTCTTGGCTTCTTCCCTCCCCCTCCTGTCTTCTCCTATCATTTTGGATCTCCCCCTCCCCCTCCCACTTTCAAATCTCTTACTTGCTCTTCAATCAGTTAGTCCTGATGAAGGGTCTCGGCCCAAAACGTCGACTGTACCTCTTCCTAGGGACGCCGCCTGGCCTGCTGCGTTCCACCAGCATTTTGTGTGTGTTGCGTTAATCAGCAGTGTTTGGTTTATCAATTAATTGGTGTCCACAACTCCATGTTCAGGTCTAAAGATTGGTTGCTGAACTTACTATTTTGTGATATAATCAACTCCAGAATATGCCCTAACAGTGCAAGTCCTGGGGCTCTTGTATCTTGCCAACAGTGAAAAAAGAGCATGGTCTGGGTGGTGGGGATCTCGGATGAAGACTGATTATCCATGTGCATCTTCCTTTTAATGATCTTTTGCAGAAAGGACTACTGTGTACCTGGGATCCCTGTGAATAAAAACAAATAATTGGACATCCCATTAAATCAACTGATAAAAGATTGTAAAATTGATTACAGAATTAATGTAATGGGTGGGAGGGTGGAGATACGTCTCTACCAAAGAAGGCTCCTTCCCTCAGCTAGCCTGCAGGTCACCCTTGGGCAAGGTGTAGCACCAGCTTAGCCCCCAGATCAGCATCATGTGAAGCCATGGGAGCAGGTGGTGGATGGTCGTCTGAGCAGCTGGTGCATATCACAAGTCCTGATTATGCGACCACTGACGCCAGGCAGACAATCTCTGCCTACGTCATATGACATGGTACATAATGATGATAACTAAGGTAAACAGTGTGGGAGGGATCAAAGTACAGGAAGACACTTACAGAGAGACAAGGAAAGAATGGATGAAGGGAAAGAATGAAAAATGGAAGCTATGACGAGGGTGCGGAGGAGATTTACCAGGATGTTGCCTGGATTGGAAAACAAGTCTTATGAGGCAAGGTTAGCAGAGCTGGGACTTTTCTCTTTGGAGCGTAGAAGGATGAGAGGGGATTTGATAGAGGTCTACAAGATTATGAGAGGCATAGATAGGGTGGATAGCCAGTACCTGTTTCCCAGGGCATGAATAGCTAACACCAGAGGGTATATGTACAAAGTTAAGGGAGGGAAGTTTAGGGGAGACATCAGGGGTAAGTTTTATACACAGAGGGTTGTGGGTGCCTGGAATGACTTGCCAGGGATGGTGGTGGAGGCTAGAACATTAGGGATATTTAAGAGCCTCTTGGACAGGCACAAGGATGATAGGAAAATAGAGCGGTACGCAGTAGTGTGGGTTTTTTAAGGAATATATGGGTCGGCACAACATCAAGGGCCGAACCCCCTGTACTGAGCTGTAGTATTCTAGTGTCTAGTATATATAATGATAATGGCTGGGGTTTCCTATGTTGTGAAGTCACTGCCCAGAAGATGGCAATGGCAAACCACTTCTGTAGAAATATTTGTCAAGTACAATTATGGTCAAAGACCATGGTTGCCTGTGTCGTATGACATGGTACATAAATGATGATGATAATTAATGTAAACAATGTGGGAGGGATCAAAGTCAAGTTCAGGAAGAAATTTACAGAGAGACAAGGAAAGAATGGATGAAGGGAAAGAATGAAAAATGGAACAGAAGGGAAGATCCTCAAATAGTTTTAATTTGAAATGTAACACTTTTAAAATTGCTCATTTTCAGTGCTACTGGGGTTGATTGCCAGTAAGTACACTGTGCAGGACAATGTTAATTTTGTAGCCTGGGGAAAATTACACACTCAGGACAACAAATACTTCTTTCGGGTTTTAATTCCTTTATCTGTTTTAGATGTTAAAGTGCCAGAAGAGGGTCGCAAAACAAAACGAACGAATTTACAACCAGTTCTTGCCAGTACAATCTCAGTTTAACTTTCGATCCACACCCTTGTGTATGAACAGAATTATGTATGCAGTATAAAAATACCAGAACTAATACGGTAGTGGCAATTCTGAAGGAACACAATACAAACAACATTAGAATCCCCCCCAACCCTGTATCTTGTACGTAAAAGCGAAAAATGTAAGCGAATACATCTCATCTAAGATGTACACACGTGCTGAACTTCCGAACAGAGACTAAACATTCACGTTACATGGTTACATGCACAATCAGTCCTGATACAATAAAGTTAGACAAAAGGTTCACTTTGGCACAACTTTTACAGGGTATTGCCTGGTAGTTAAATTACAGGAAGACTGACCTACTTGGATGGTGAGGAACTTCGTATAAGCCACGCTACCCAGCCTCGATTCCTTCACTCGTGGAAATCTAAAGCATCCACATGTAAAACATGTCAAATTACTGATATTCTCGATTCGCCAACAAGCATAAATGAATTCACATGGATATTGTAAATTAATGCTCACCTTTCCTCACCATGCCCAGTCTCGGGGAGGAACCCAAATCCAACGCCCCACCAGCATCTTCAGCAGAAAGCAAAATGGTCTCCCCACTATCCCACGTGTGCGTAATGACATCACCATCTCCCTTAAAGGCACAGACTACTATTCTAGCATTACCCGAATGGATGCCTAAGTACACTTTTAACAATACCAAATAAGATCCGACGGTCACCCGGTTACGTTAAAATTGTACCTGGCTAGGAATCGATAAGTTTTTAACAAAAACAATGGAAATACTCACCGGGCCAAGAGGCATCTGTGGAGAAACAGAGCTACTGTTGAGGAGTAGGTAGGTCTTCCATTAATTTTGTTTTGCTCCCCACTGATGTTGCCTAGCCTACTAAACATTTCCAAATTTCATTTTCGATTTCCTGCAACTGCAGTTTTTTTAGCCAGAAGCAATAAGACTTTATGTATATAAGGCAGGTCTACCACCCAAATTCCGAAACATCACCACATTCATTGGGAAAATGTAAACATGTAAGCATTTACACAAAACTGAAGGATCTCATCAGGCATGCGCTCCTCCCCCCAAAGCAGCTGATCCATTTTCACATAAATAACAAAGACTGCCTTTATCTTCAGTGTTATTCTAAAAATCATATCTGCCTTTTTTCTTTTTCAGTTCAAAGCAAAGAAATCCCAGAGACAGATCACACAAAACAGCTACACAAAATAAAAAGCAATTAAGACTTCCATCGTTCAGGTATACAAAAAAAATCATGTCCCAATATATTAAATGGAAATCAAATATTGTTCAGTGACATTTACAGTCCGTAACTAGGAACAACAGATATCAAATAACATATTTGTTTCATCTAATCTTATCACCGTTTATAGCTTTACACAAGAGATTGCAAATGTCTCCTAATCTCTGATAATGCTGACCTGTTCCCTAGCAATCACTTTGCATAAAAACACGAGGGACTGCAGATGCTGGAATCTGGGGTAAGAGATTCCGTGGAGAGAAATGGTTAGTTGATGTTTTGGGTCGAGACGCTTAATGTATCATGACTGAAATGTTGATAATACATTTCCCTCCACAGATGCTGCCTGGCCTGCTGAGTTCCTCCTGCAGCTCGTTTTATATCTCCTTAAATACAGTGGATTCCATCATTTAATTGGGACAGCCTCTTATTTGGGACAACTCTTAAAGAGCAAAAAGTAATTGTGAAAATAGCCAGGATTCCCTTTGTTTATTTGGGACACTATGCCACTAAATTGGGGCAGGAGACTGCTGTTGCAGAGTTTCTAACTGGCGTCAAACGTGTGCACTTGTATGGCCATTAGACACCACACTCCGCTTAGAGCAAACAGTATTTCATAGCATCAGTCACGTGTGCTTGTGTTCAAGAAGCTTTGATTTTTGTCACTGATAGTCTGTGAGAAATAAGCAGAAAGGCAATTCAGAACTGCTTCGCTCACTGCGGTTTCAAGCATTCAGGCTGAGAGATGCCAGACACGGCTGGGAGTGGAAAGGAAACAATTCCACTGCTTCAGCAAGTTAGGAGCGATGAAGAACTGGAAGATATTGACAATCAACTTAAATGTTACAATGAAAATGAAGCTTTAGAGGATGCAATTGTCGAAAGCATTGTATGAAGGCAGTCCATTATCTCCGCTAGGTATCTGCGCTAATTTTGTATATTACCAGTCAATCAAAATAGTACAGCAGAGAACATTGGATTAATACCTTCTTCGATAACTATCAGGAACTAATACACAGTTTTATAATAATGTAGTAGTATTGATTGTGTTCTAATTTGTTCTATATTTCATTTAAATAAATAATTTGTTATGCATTTAAATGATAGTTTGTCTTTTTTAAATCTTTAACTATTTCCATGAAACTTTGGCTAAATGTGGCAGCCGCTGAATTGGGCCAAAATGTACTGATCCCGCTCTGCCCCAATTATCCGGAATCCACCGTTTCCTTTTTATTAACAATAAACTCAGTCGGTGGCATAATGTAAACACTTTAGCTCACTTTATTCTTTAAGAGAGTTTGAAATTAACTTCTGATTGATGCTTCCACAATGCATAATTACTCCATTTCAGATGCCTTATCAGTGGGTAGTGGTCCAGGAGTGATCACTCACAGCTGGATCTTGGGAAATCAGCTGATGCCTGATCGGAAGATGGAATCTCCTGGGGGGGGAGGGGGGGAAATGGAGATTGAAACTACCCTCAAGCGAGAAGTAAAAAATTGGCAATTCATTACTTCAAGTTCAAGTTTAATCAAGGGCATTCAAATGAAGAGTATAAGCACCACAAAAATTACATTTTTGCACCTGCAGTACAGTATATTACAAGAATAAATCACATAAACTTGAATTAACATAAATTATTCATAACTTGCATGACAAAACAAATCTTCTGGCATGATAGTGTAGCAGTTTGAGTAACACTATTACAGCGACAGCGACCCAGGTTCAATTCCTGCCGCTGTCTGTACGTTCTCCCCATGATCGCGTGGGTTTCCTCCGGGTGCTCTGGTTTTCTCCCACAGTCTAGACGTACCGGTCAGAAGGCTAATTGGTCACATGGAAGTAATTGTGTGTGTGTGTGCGTGCCATGGTAGTGTAGCAGTTAGCACAGAGCTCTACAGCGGGCTAATTGGTTACATGGGTGTGATTGGGTGACGGGTGCCCGTTGGGCTGGGACGTCCTGTTACTGTGCGGTAGCTCTAAATTTAAAAAAAAAACGAAAGTAAACATATTGACATGAAAGCAAGTTGAGGGACATATGATCCAAAATAGAATTTGTCACCTTGGATCTTGGGGTCCATGTCCATAGGACACTCAAAGATGCTGCACAGGTTGACAGTGTTGTTAAGAAGGTGCATGACGTGATGGCATTCATCAACCATGGGTCTGAGTTCAAGAGCTGTGAGGTAATGTTACAGTTGTATAAGATCTTTGTTAGACCCCACTTGGAATACTGTGTTCAATTCTGGGCACCTCACTGCAGGAAGAATGTGGATACTATAGAGAGAGTGCAGAGGAGATTTACAAGGATGTTGCCTGGATTGGAGAGCATGCCTTATGAGAATAGGGTGAGTGAATTTGGCCTTTTCTCCTTGGAGCGATGGAGGATGAGAGGTGACCTGATAGAGATGTATAAAATAATGAGAGGCATTGATCGTGTGGCTAGCCAGAGGGTTTTTGCCAGGGCTGTAATAGCTAAAGTGAGGAGTCATAGTTTTAAGGTGCTTGGAAGTAGGTACAAGGGAGATGTCAGAGATAAATGGTGGGTGCGTGGAATGCACTGCCAGCAACGGTGGTGGAGGCGGATACGATAGGGTCTTTTAAGCAATTTTTAGACACATACATGGAGCTTAGAAAATAGAGGGCTATGCGGTAGGGAAATTCTAGGCAGTGTCTAGAGTAGGTTACATGGTCGGCACAACACTGTGGGCCGAAGGGCCTGTATGTGCTGTAGATTTCTATATTTTATGTTGTAAAACTGTGATGCAGCGGGGAAGAATATCCCCCAATGCACAGGAAATTACATTTGCTTATTTTCAAGGGATTCATTCCACAGCTTCACTCATTCTTAATGCCCTTAATGGTTCATGCCTCCCTCTCACCAAGGGTGAAGTCCTTTGTGCCACAGTTTTTAAAATAATCAGGATGCTAGACAAAGTGGTTCAGGCAGGTGCAATAACATTTCAAGGACAATTGGACAGGTACACAGATAGGAAAGTATTAGGAGGATATGGGTCAACACCAGCAAATGGGACTGGCTTAAGTCAGCACCTTGGTCGGCGTGGACCAGTTTGGACCAAGAGCTGTTTCCATTACACCATAAGATATAGGAGCAGAATTAGATCATTTGGCCCATGAAGTCTGCTTTGCCATTTCATCATGGCTGATCCAATTTCCCTCTCAGCCCCAATCTCCTGCCTTCTTCCTGTATCCCTTCATGCCCTGACCAATCAAGAATCTATCAGCCTCTGCCTTAAATATAAATAAAAACTTGGACTCCATGGCTGCCTGTGGCAATGAATTCTACAGATTCACCACTCTCTGGCTAAAGAAATTCTTCTTCATCTCCATTCTAAAAGGACGCCCCTCTATTCTGAGGCTGTGATTCTCTGGTCTTAAACTCTCGCTGCATAGGAGACATTCCCTCCACATCCACTCTATCAACGCCTTTCACCATTCGATAGGTTTCAATTAGGTCAGCCCTCATTTTTCTGAACTCTAGTGAATACAGCCCCAGAGTAATCAAACACTTTTCATATGACAAGCCAGTTCCTTGCAGTGTTAATCTATGTGTTGGCACGTGGCCAAGTGGTTAAGGCGTCGGGCTAGTGATCTGAAGGTCGCTAGTTCGAGCCTCAGCTGAGGCAGCGTGTTGTGTCCTTGAGCAAGGCACTTAACCACACACTGCTCTGCAACGACACTGGTACCAAGCTATATGGGTCCTAATGCCCTTCCCCTGGACAACATCGGTGTCGTGGAGAGGGGAGACTTGCAGCATGGGCAACTGCCGGTCTTCCATACAACCTTGCCCAGGCCTGCGCCCTGGAAACCTTCCAAGGTGCAAATCCACGGTCTCACGAGACTAACGGATGCCTATAAATAATCTATGACAGAAAGTAAAATATGCCACTCATTGTACTGAAGGACAAAGCAGCTCAAGGTTCAAAGTAAATTTTATTATCAAAGTACATATATGTACACACCATATACAACCCTGAGATTTATTTGCCTGCCGGCATACTCGGCAAATCTTTAGAATAGTAACTATAACAGGATCAATGAAAGATCATCCAGCGTGCAGGAAACAACCTGAAGCCTTGATAAAGGGTCTCGACCTGAAACATCGACTGTTTATTCCCATCCATAGATGCTGCCTGACCTGCTGATTTCCTCCAGCACATTGTGTGTCTTGCTCTGGATTTCGGGCATGTGCAATACCTCTTGTGTTGCAGAAATCAACCTGCCTCTTTCCTGCTGGTGGAACGGTGAGAGTGGAAATGGCTGGCAAGGCTTCTTTACTTCACTGCTCTCCTGAACATTTATCCCTCAGTCAACAGTCATAACTGTGGGATCTCCCTGTGCACGTTTCCTGAATTTCAGCGGCTGCACGTCAGATGCCTGGAGAATGTACTGGGACATCTTGCGATCACCCAAGCCCGCTAATACAAAAACAATTTCAGCCCTTATTTAGTGACTATTATTGATTTAGGAAATTGCAGCCAAATTCAATAGCCAAGCAAACATAATTCTATTTATTTTCACTCACTTTTCTATCCGAAAGCAAAAATCAATAAAGTGTTTCATAAACTACCCAGCGGGGAGCCGTGGCAGCCAGTTCACGCACACACCGACCCTGTGACTGTAACTGTTGCTCAAGAATTGGGTGACAATTCCCGCAAACAATATAAAGAAAATATAATCGATTCTATCAAAATAGAGTGAGCTGCAATCATTGTTGTAACTGCGATATCTCTCTTGCAAATTTATAACTCTGATTAGGAGAAACCCTTCAGATAACATTGCAAGGTGGTAACAAACGTGACGGAGCAAACACCGGGAAGGAGCGACGGTGTGATAACCACTCGCTAACTGACTAGTCTGCCAGGAGGTAATTAACAGCTACCACGGGCTAATTAGTTTATCTTGCAAGAGAAGACCAGATCGCCAGGTAAAACGATTTTTAAAAAAAATGAACAGCCCAGTTCATGACCTCGCCCTCCCAAAGGGCTTCACGTCTGTCAAGGCACCGGCGGGAAGAAAGTGCCGGCACAGCAAGATCCCAGAAACAGTTTTCAGCCCCCCCCCCCCCCGTGTAGCCGGTTGGGGTGTATTGTATCGCGCTGTACATTTACATTTACTCCGATAAGATGAGAAGGGCCATCGGAAAGAGTTCCTGCGGCGATTCTGTGCATCTCTTTCGGCGCCGGGGTTTCGGAAGGTCGTGCGCGAACTCGGCTCCTGCCGGCCGTCCTATGCACGTGTTTAAAGGCGCTGCCTCCCTTGCACCCTGCCGATAGAACAGCGGGATGCTGCCCGCACGGAATGCCCGGGTGGACCGTGCCTGTTTCTCCGCAGATAAGGGGGCTGCGAACAGTGCTTCTCGCTCAGCCGCTCGATGCTGCTTGGCGCGGGGTCCGTGTTACTCTACAACGTGAGGCAAGTTCGACTCGTCAGCCGGATCCGATACACTGTAACCACAGCAGAAACGAGCCAGTCTTGTCTCCTCTGCCTGGTGTCTGATATGAAGAGAAAACCAAATTCTTCTCGCTTTACTGCGCGCTCGGGTTTTGATTTAAGGACCATCTCTGATCAGGAGTCCGCAAGGCGGGAGAGTGGCTGAAGCTGGCAATTCTGCCCCTCTCTCCCCCTCTGCCCCCCAGGGGCTACCAAACGCTATCCATCGCCCGACCGGCGACCCTTTAGAAGCGGAAAATACGCCTGCCGACCAGAAAGCAAGCTTTACCAAGACGCCAAATCCCTTTAGCAAACTTCCGGGCTGGAGGAGAGAAGGAATAAAACACTGAAGAGAAAAGGCATTGTTGGTGAGTGCAAAAAAAACACTGCGCAAGTGTACATTTCACTAGCGCCTACAATACAGGTTAACCAATTGTACAGAATCGCTTCTTAAATAATTGGACATTTCGACACTACTTTTTATTTGCTCTTTTTCTTTGTAACTTTCATTACATCGTTCTCTTACGGTGATCAGTAACTGAGACATCCACGTGTACAGGCGCCGGACTCGGTTCAGCACCTGACACTCCGTTTCATCCGCGAATGGTACATCCCTGCAACGGCGCTCTTTTTTTTTCTGCATTATAACTTCGCACACTGTAATTTCGCTTTCCATCAAATCTACTTAATCGCGTCATTTCCCACTTTCTAATAATTCCGTAAGCCATTCTAAATAAACTTAAAATTAGCATGGAAGTTTTGAAAGTGCGCCCGTCCCTCAATCAGTTCGTATTCTTCGCCGGATTCGAAGTCACCTCGCAAGTGGAAACTTCGTCGTTAGCCCGCCACCTCTCGACCGAGGGAGATATCTATTCCTGCGCTGGAAGGTAGGGGTGGGCGCCTTTCTCTCTCTCTCTCTCTCTCTCTCTCTCTCTCTCTCTCTTTGGAGAGAGAATTGCGCTGAATGAATATTTAATTCAGCAATTTTTCAGTTATAACGCGGTTGATGGGGCTTGCAGACTCAAAACACACGATTGTGAAAGCCTGGATTTCGTTCGCAATCCCTTAAAGTGGAGAGTTTTTTTTTAAAAAGAGATTTTGTGATATATGTTGAATGATTCGTTCTCGGGGTGAGGGTATCACTGGCACTGTTCAGTCCTAGTTGTCCGAAGAGCTGTTTGGGTCGTTTGGAGCGACCTCAAAAGCTCCGAAGACAGTTACCATTAATTCAGCTGGATTCTAGACTGTGGAGCCGCGTGTAGATCGGACTGGGTAAGCGAAATGATTCTGCTTTCTCCCGTGTAGCTTTTATTTTTGTGTGGGGAAAGGCTTCATGGAATCCGACGGCTCACCTCCCTCTAGATTGGATTTTGTTTCGACGGATTTCAAATGCCCACTGTCAGGGTGGATTTTTGAAGAAGCCTTCTCTACGAATCCAAGCCACTGGAATCATCTTCCAGTAGAAACCGGGATACAGTATTTTCTATTAATGCTTCATTCGGATTTTGATTAGCACCTAAGATAAGAACATAAACTGTTTGCCCTCGTAACCAAAACCTTCCAGCAGACAAGTTCACGTTAAACCTCCGTGGCCCTGAATAGGTATTGAGATTTTTTTTTTGTCTATCTTTGTTCAGAAACGTTGGAGAATTGAATCACTGCTCTAAGATCCCAGTCCTGAGGAAGAGTCCCTGCCTGAAACGTTAACTGTTTATTCATTTCCACAGGTGCTGCCTGGCCTGCTGAGTTCCTCCGACATTTTCTGTGTGTTTCTTTGGATTTCCAGCGTCTGCAAAACCCCTTGTGCTTATGATTTGCCGCTGGACGTTCGCTGCTTCCTTAAGGTTGTCATCACCAGGGAGAGGCCATGGAGACAAGCTCCCACAACCTATTAAATGCTCCCAATGGCATGCGTCCCAACTAGCCTCTGACAACCAAGGCCAGCTCCTGGCCTTCACGTCTGGCTTAGCTACTAAGCTCAGCGGAACCGATGCTACTGACAGGAGACAGGGCAAAGACGGGTAACTGGCGGCTTCAGGCAGATGGGGGGCTCGTCAGCCATGATGGGCAGCTCATCTAGGAGAAGGAAAAGTCAAATCTCCGCCGCCTTGCGGCTGTACTCACTCTTGGGGAAGGCTTTGGGAGTAAACCTCGAGGGGAAAATCCGGAGACGGAGTCCCTAAGGCAGCGAGTTCAATGCTGACTGGCAGCTCCTGGTACCAGACTGTGTTGGTCTCTGCCGTTCCTTTGGGTTCATCAGATGCGTGGAGAGGGGGAGCTTGCTACATGGGCAACAGTTTACTCTCCATATCGCACTGTCCTGGCTTGCGTATCTAGACAGCTAGGACACAACATCCATGTTCGACCCTGACTGACTGAGGCCTCATTGGTAAACTCTATCTACATTATTTCCGGGATTAAGATGCTGCCCGACCTGCTGAGTTCCCCCAGCATGTTGTGCGTGTTGCTTTGACCCCAGCATCTGCAGAGTATTTTTTTGTGTTTAATTCCAGGATTTTTCGTGCAGGCCAAAAATTGTGCTTTTCTTGATTTTGTTTTGTTGATAAAGTTGGTGATGCTTTTAAATGCAGTTTATTTTTAAAGGTTTAAAAGTAAGAAAGCGGATCACATGATGGAAATAGAGCGACTGCAGATGCTGGAATCTGGAGCTTAAAACCAGCTGAAGGTCAGGCAGCCTCTGTGGTTTGGACAGTCAATGATTTGAGTCGCTTCACCATCATTCTGCCCACAAGTGCCACAGGATCTGCTGAGCTTCTCAAATAATTTGTTTTATTTTGTCACTGCCATTGATGTTTTCTGTTACCTGTTTTTTTAAAACCCAAAACTTGATCAGGCGGAAATGAAAGATGGTGGAGCAGGGCAGATGGTAGAATTGATTGACTTGGTTATTCATCACCATCAGCATCCTTATGCGCTGTCATATGACATCATCATTATGTGTCATGTATGACATCATCATTATCTGCAATGTCATAAGACGTGGGTGATCATGGTCTTATGACCATGATTGTTCTTGGCAAATTTTGCTACAGAAGTGGTTTGCCATTGCCTTCTTCTGGGCAGTGCCTTTACAAGACGGGTGACCCCAGCCATTATCAATACTCTTCAGAGATTGTCTGCCTGGTGTCAGTGGTCGCATAACCAGGACTTGTGATGTGCACCAGCTACACACACGACCATCCACCATCTGCTCTCATGGCTTCACGTGACCCTGATTGGGGGGCTAAGCAGGTGCTACACCTTGCCCAAGGGTGACCTGCAGGCTGGCAGAGGGAAGGAGCACCTTACACCTCCTTTGGTAGAGACGTATCTCCACCCCACCACTCGCTGGATCGTTACTGATCCAAAACAGGACTAATGGGCTGACAGGTCCTGATGAAGGGTCTCGGCCCGAAACATCGACTGTTTACTCTTTTCTGTAGATGCTACCTGGCCTGCTGAGTTCCTCCAGCCTTTTGTGTATGTTGCTTTGGATTTCCAGCATCTGCAGATTTCCTCACGTTTGTGTCCTGACGACGAGCCTCGGCCCGAAATGTCGACTGTTTACTCTTTTCCGCGGATGCTGCCTGGCCTGCTGAGTTCCTCCAGCGTTTTGTCTGTTTTGCTAACGGGCTGAATGCTTCCTATGCTGTGACTCTGTGTGAGACGGGGTGCACCAACAGAATTGTCTCGGCCCGAAACAGCTGCTGTTTATTTCCCTCCTTAGACGCTGACTGCCTTGCTGAGTTCCTCCAGTTTTCTGTGCGTAGGGCTCACAAACAGCCATTCCTTGTCCTGCCTCCCAGATTTTGTGCAGACTCGCTATCGGGAAGGGTGTCAGGCGGGACGAATCCTAGGCACACATTCACCGAGCCAAAGAGCCTGTCGCTGTGCAGTGCCATTCCACGACGTTAACCCTCACAGAGTAGAATGCCTTCAGTGGTCAAAGCTGTTGGTCAGGAAGACTTGACATGCAGGTGGAGTAGGATGTCAGAGAGTGAAAATTGTGCTTTGGGATAAAATTGCAAGTAGCTGTACTTTCTCTGTCTAGTGTGGAGCACTCGCTTCTAAGCTGAGCAGTGATGAGGTCAAGTCCCACTTGAAAGAACTGAGTCCCAGATCAGACTGATTACAGTATCTAGAATGATGCTCAGGGAGTACTGTAGTGTAAGATCAAACATTGAACTGCTGCCCTAGCCAATATTTATCCCTCGAACAACACGACTGGAATGTGTGAACCTTATTTCATTAATATTTTACCAAATTTTTAATTAGCTGCTAAGTTTCATACATCACACAGCAGCTGCACGACAGAGATTAATTGTGTCAGAACCAGGGATCCTTTTTTTAAAGAAAAGGTTTTTTTTGTCAGTTAGTATGTGGGCTGTATTTCTCTCAGTGTTACTCCATGGGAATGCGTTCTTGGATTGTTTGAACATGCAGTCTTCCCATTGTTACCATCAGGAGGCTGAAGGCACGCACTCAACGATTCAGGAACAGATTTTTTCCCCTCTGCCATCCAATTTCTAAATGATCATTTGACCCATGAACACTACCTCACTTTTTTTTCCTGTTTTTGCACTGTTTTTAATTTAACTACTTAACATACACATATATACTTGCTGTAATTGATTTATTTTTTTCTATATTTATCATGTATTGCATTGTACTGCTGCTGCCAAGTTAACAAATTTCACGACATTTGCCGGTGATATTAAACCTGATTCTGATTCGTCGAAGGTTCAATTTAATGTCAGAGAAATGCATGCAATATACATCCCGAAATGCTTTTATGTCTAAATAGCTTGTCTTTGCATTGGCTGTCGGTTTTCACTTTGTTTTGTAGCTGTCTCGTTTAAGATCATGAAGGTTGTTGAGCTCTCTTTGTTTTTATCACTTTTATTCAATTTGGGCTAATTTTATTAGCACAGTATTGTCAATGTCCGGAATTCAGGGTATTTTAGGGGGGTATTCCAACCCCTCTCCATCGTTTCACTGTAATTCCTTGTCTGGTATAACTCAGACCGAGTTCTTCTGTGTGCCATGAGTAACGCAAGCTTGTCAAGATTCTGTACAGCTTGCCTGAGCTCTCGTTAGTTTTTTTTCTTGCTAACTTCTGTAATAAATCTTTCGTTTTATTTTAATTACTGAAGCTTCCTTGATTCCTGCACTTGAACTCACGAGTGACCGTCACAAATTGTCTGTGAGGCATCCTTGGAATTAGGAGCTCCCGTACAATTACAAGTTCATTCCTGTCTTTTTGAACATAATAGTTTTTGTATTAAACAGTGTCAATGTCAGTGAATCTTTAATTACGTTTTTTTTTTGCCCGTTATGTTGCAGGTATTTAGGGTAGCAATTAAGGCTCTCCATCCCTGTCTACAAGGATTCTTCAATGCCTTTTCCATAACAATTTTGTGTTACTAGTCAGGGTTGTTAGCTCTGAGCTAAACCCACAAACCTGGAGGACTGGTGGACCACTCTTAGTATGTCCTCTACCCTTTGACCTGTTTGACATGGGTGACCCTACCAAAAGCCAAAGCATAAAGTCCTGACCCCAGCCAACATAGTTCTCTAGACCATTGAGGTATACAAGCCTCCAAAGCCTACGACAAGGTTGTGGTCCTCTTTGAGTTTTAATTACAGAGGTAACCACTTAATATAATGCTTTTGACTTTACTCAGGTAATGCCAAATTGTGATAGGACAAATTGCTGCAAAGAATTTTAGCACATGTTGACATGGGTTAGGCTTATAGCCTTGTAAATGTCTGCCACTAAATTGTTTTATCTCTTTCCTGTACCAGGTATGAAATATTGCTTCTATAAACAGACAATGGATGCAGTCTCGATGACGATAACAGCTGTCACTGTGTTATGTGTGCTGAGAACATAGTACTTACCTCCGGGTTGGAAAAGAATGATGAGTTTTACTTGGACCTGCGCACCGGAGCTCACTGACAATGGACCTCGATAATCACTCCGCGGCGTCCCTTGAAGATGTGATGACCAGCTCTACAGAAAATTCCACTGCGATGCACGGCAGCTGGGAGGAAGAAGCTCGACTGTGGCTGAGGATTTCAGTGTCTGTGGTGCTGGGCATCATCACCCTGGCTACCATCCTTTCCAACTCCTTCGTGCTGGTCACCATTTGCCTCACCAGGAAGCTGCACACCCCTGCCAACTATCTCATTGGGTCCCTGGCAGTGACGGACCTCCTGGTGGCGATTATGGTGATGCCCATCAGCATTGTGTACACCGTCATCAAGGTGTGGACCTTGGGACAGATAATGTGCGACATTTGGCTGTCTTCTGACATCACGTTCTGCACTGCGTCCATCTTGCACTTGTGCGTGATTGCTTTGGACAGATACTGGGCCATCACCGACGCCTTGGAGTACACCAAACGCCGCACCCCGGGCAGGGCAGGCCTGATGATAGCGGTGGTGTGGATCATCTCTATCTCCATCTCCATACCGCCACTGTTCTGGAGGCAATCGAAAGCCCTGGATGAGCTCAAAGAGTGCGTGGTCAACACCGACCAGATATTCTACACCATCTACTCCACCTTTGGGGCCTTCTACATCCCCAGCCTGCTGCTCATTGTGCTGTATGGCAGGATCTACCTGGCCGCCAGGTCGCGGATTCAGAAGCCGCCCTCTGCCTTCGGGAAGCGCTTCACCACTGCTCAGCTGATCAGTGGGTCCACCGGATCTTCGCTGTGCTCGGTTGGCTTCACCAGCCAGGAGACCCTCCCTCACCCCGGCGAATCGCCTGTCTACCTGAACCACGTCAAGATCAAGGTTTCGGACAGTGTGCTGGAGAGAAAGAGGATCTGTGCGGCCAGGGAGAGGAAGGCCACCAAGACCTTGGGGATCATCCTGGGTGCTTTCATTTTCTGCTGGCTCCCGTTCTTCGTAGTGACCTTGATAATCGGCACCTGCAAAGAGGCGTGCCCGTTCCACCCAGTCCTCTTTGACTTCTTCACGTGGCTGGGCTACTTGAATTCCCTCATCAACCCAGTCATCTACACGGCTTTCAATGAAGACTTCAAGCGAGCCTTCCAGAAGCTCGTGCACTTCAGAAGATGCTGATGGAAAGGTAGCCCCATGGGGACGGTGCGTTTGCCTGCCGCCGCCAAGGTCAGAGATGAACTGGGAGTGAGCAATGCACTGCGACCCTTTGGTGTCACTAATTTGTCCGGTTTGTGTAGATTGTGTGTTTTAGCACTTAAGTTTTTCCCCTCTGCTTTGAGGGAGATTTGCACATAGAATCTTCAATGCACCTGTCAAGTAGATGTGAAGCTGCAAGATTATGTTAGGCTTTTGTGCGTAAGTGTAATTTAAAAAAAAAATGTTAATCAGAATATCAAAAAAAGTGACATCATAAAATTGCACTACATGAAACTTTAGAATTTCAAATATTTATTAATTTTATTGATGGTCTTTTAATGCACATGTTAAATTTGCCATCTGTGGAAACGTGCCATACAGGACATATCTTTAAAGCTAAGCTAGATAGCACTGCGCCAGCATGACTTGACAAGATTTTGTTCTCAAAGAATATAATGTAGAAAGATACATACCATATTTAAAAGATGCCCTTCAGGCGTACGTATATATTTATTTTGTCTATATGATCTCATTTTCCTTGTAATGCTGGCTATATTTCTGTAGTCAAGGATGGCTGCTTGTTCCTTCATCAATAAGCAGAAATCTAATTTGCTCTAGAAAATGAGGGCCAGGCAGGTTGCATTTACAAATGCTTTGGGCGCCGTGGTAGCGTAACGATTAGCGCGATGCTGTTACAGCTTCGGGGCAGCGGAGCTCGGAGATCAGTTCCGGCGTGATCTGTAAGGAGTCTGCACGTTCTCCCGCGGAAAGCGTGTGGGTTTCCGCGGGTGCTCCGGTTTCCTCCCATGCGTACCGGGTAGGTTAATTGGTGGTTGGAATTTGTCCTGTGATTAGGTTAGGCTTGAATCGGGGTTGACAGTGATTGCTGGGACAGTGTGGATCGAAGGGCCGGATGGGCCTACTAAATAAATAGACCATAAGACCATTTAAAATAGAGGAGCAGAATTGGGCCACTCGGCCCATCGAGTCTGCACTGCTATTCCATCATGACTGATCCGTTTTCCCTCTCAGCCCCCAATCTCCAGCCTCCTCCCCGTACCCCCTTCAAGCCCAGACCAATCAAGGATGTATCAACCTCTTCCCTAAATATACATAAAGATTTTGGCCTCCAGAGCTGCTTGCAGCAAAGAATTCCACAGATTCACCACTCTCTGGCTAAAGAAATTCCTCCTCATCTCCATTCTAAATGTACGTCCCTGTATTCTGAGGCTGTCCCTTGTGTCCTCAGGAACAGATGTTTATTAATGCAAAACTTAACCCATAATTGTACCTACAGCACGCTTACTAATTTTTTTTAGTTTGGAACCCTTTAAAGCTTGATAGAAGTATACAAGATGATAAGAGGTATAGATTGAGTGGACAGCCAGAGACTTTTCCCCAGGGTGGAAATGTAAGAGGACATAATTTGAAGGTGATGAGGGAATGTTAGAGGTATACTTTTTTACGCAGAGAGTGGCAAGTGCGGGGAGTGCCCTGCCAGGGTTAGTGATAGAAGCAAGTACATTAGTGACTTCTAAGAAACTCTTAGGTAGGCATGTGGGTGATAGAAAAATGTAGGACTATGTTGGGGGGAAAGGTTAGATTGGTCTTAGAGTAGATTAAAAGGTGAGCACTACATTGTGGACCAAAGTGCGTGTATTGTGTTGTGTGCGGTAATGGTTTATGTACTACAAGACTGATGTGTTGAACTTGTTGAACTTTGAAGCTGTAAAATGCTTATTGGAGCCACAATACCCCAGGGTGTACATTGCCTGCCCAATGTGTGCATGTGGTATTAACCTCATCCAGCTAACTGCAATTTTAACTGCACCCTGAACAAACCATAAGAACGTTGGTCTTTAATTATGCTGATCCAAATAGAACTTTAACTAGTCCCTTGAGTGAGGAAGTGGTTGTACATTCACTGTTGGACAGATTCACCAGGAACTACATTACTGTGCAAAAATCTTGGGTGTGTGTGTATATATACACACACACACACATACGTACACATACATAAGTACGTATATGTATATAGAGAGATAGGTATATGTATCACAGAGAGAGATGGATAGACAGACAGAGATAGATATAGATAGATATGGCTAGGATGTCTAAGACTTCTTCACAGTACTGTAGTAATTTTATGTGTTGCACTGTACCTCTGCCACAAAAATAAACAAATTTCATGACATATGAGTGATGATAAACCTGATTCTGGGTAGGGAGAGGGGAATCATGTTTGGGAAAAGGGGAAGGGAGAGGGAAGGGAGCAGGAAGCACTAGAGAGACATCCTGTTGTGATCAATAAACCAATTGTTTGGAATCAGATGACCTTGCCTGGTGTCTCAGGACTGGACGTGTCTGCACTCGCACCACCCCACCGCCCCTGCCACCTGTCCCAGACTCCTCCCACGGTGCTCCACCCTCACTATTCCCAATATCCTTTACTCCTGCCAGGTCTACGAACTTGGTTTCCGCTCCACGTTGACAAATATAGTACTGTGCAAAAGTCTTAGGCATCCTGGTTATATATATGTGCCTAAGACTTTTGTACAGTACTGTAGATCGGGAGTCAGGACCCACATGGGATAAACATGAGTTGACCCAGAGAAAGAGGCCTCTTTCTCCAGTGTAGCAAATGAGAGGGTGGCTTTCTGTTACCCGCACATCCCTATTTACCAGAGGACCCACTCCCCCATCTCCCATGAGAAGCTCTTCCTTCCCCAGATGCCAGTGCCAGTACCTTTAATTTCTTTCAGTGTGGTCAACTTGTTGTCAATAGCACAAGTGGCCAATACCTTCACTCCTCTCTCTCCCCACCCCCCACCGTAACCATTTCTTGAAATTGACCAGAAATTACATCAAATGTGGCCTGTGCGGCTTCGCACACTGGTGTGAAACCTTGTCTTTTCCACCGTTCCGAAAGAGGCATTTCTGGAGATGATTGATGTCCAGGTTGTCACTTCCCAAAAATTCCATGACTTCTACAAGATCCCACAAGTTGGACAGAGAGAGAATCCAAGGAAGTGCAGATCGCATAGCCTGACATAAGTGGTGGGGAAAACAGTAGAATATTCAAGTTCAGCTGTTGAGATTCAGATCATTTTGTGGTAATCAATGCCATGTACCCAAATTTGCAGATGATACAAAGCTGGTGGCTCTCTGAAGGAGGACGAGAGGTTTGGAGGGAATATAGCCAGGGTAAATGAGCGGTTGAGAACTCAGTGGATGAAGTATAATATAATATAGAAGCTTGAGGTCACCTAATTTAGTAGAAGAAATTAGAAAAACAAAACTTTTCTTTCCACAGGTAGTGGCAGATTGAAAGCTGTTGGTGTTTGTTCTTACAGACTGCATGTCCTTGTATCTAAGTCAATGAGAAATGGTGTGTAGGTTCAGCAAATAAATGGTATGTTGGAGCTCATTGCAAGAGGATTTGAGCTGCAGAGTACAGATGTCTAGTGCAATTATCTCCTCCTCTTTGGTCATTCTCTTGGGATTGAAGATAACTTGTTTCTACTGGAATTCTAAATTTAATTTTAACTTGGAGATACATCATAGTTACAAGCCCTTCCAGTCCAATGTAACCAATTAACCTACCTCCCAATGTGGGAGGAAACCAGAGCACCCAGAGGAAACTCACGTGGTCGTGGGGAGAACGTACAAACTCCTTACTGACAGCAGTAGGAATTGAACCTGGGTCACTAGCGCTGTAATAATGTGATGCGAACTGCTACACTACCCTGCAGCCCTTTTATATTCTGGATGATAAGGCAGGTAGGGTGGGAGACTCAGGAGATTCTGCAGATGCAAGGATGTTGCTGGGACTGGAGGACTTGAGTATGAGGAAAGCTTGAATAGGTTAGGATTTCATTCCTTGGAACGGAGAAGATTAAGGGGAGATTTGATAGAGGTATACAAAATTATGAGGGGTATAGACAGGGTAAATGCAAGCAGGCGTTTTCCACTGAGGTTAGGTGACACTACAACTTGAGGTGAAGGGTGAAAGGTGAAAAGTTTAAGGGGAACATGAGGGAGAACATTTTCACTCAGAGGGCTGTGAGAGTGTGGAATGAGCTGCCAGCACACGTGGTGCATGCCAGCTTGATTTCAACGTTTAGGAGAAGTTTGGACAGGTACATGGATGGCAGGGGTACGGAGGGCGATGGTACCGGTGCAGGCTGGTGCAAGTAGGGAGTTTAAATGGTTTGGCACCAACTAGATGGGCCAAAGGGCCTGTTTGCTGTGCTGTGCTTTTCTATGACTCCATGACACTATTTTGATCAACACTCGATGCCTGATAGAGGAGGTAAATGGAGACGTGAGACTGGAGTTGCTGAAACCTGGAGCAATGCAGAGGTTCCCAACCCGGGGTCCGTGGGCTCTTCGGCAAATGGTAAGGCTCTGTGGCATTAAAAAGGGTGAGAACCCCTGTGCTAGAGGAACTCAGTGGGTCGGGCAGTGTCCAGGGAAGGAAATGGACAGCCAATAATTTGGGTGAAGACGATGATAGAGGGGAGATACAATAAAAAGGTGGATGGAGGAGCTGGCATGTGGTAGAGGGATCCACGTGATGGGGGAGTGGATGGTAGGCGGAGGGGTGAGGAGAGTATGGGAACAGCACCATAAGCTAGGAGGAGATGGGTGGAAGTGACAAATATTAGAATCTGATATAGGAAGGGCAGATGGGACTCATGGGGAAGGGGACCCAGCGGGAGGAAAGTGATTCCAGGATTGAAAGGCTTGTCATAGGAAGAGCATTTGATGGCTCTGGGCCTGTATTCACTAGAATTCAGAAGAAGGAGGGGTGACCTCATTAAAAATCTATCGAATGGCAAAAGGGTTTGATAGAGTGGATGTGGAGAGGATGTTTCCTATGGTGGGAGAGTCTAAGACCAGAAGACAGAGCCTCAGAATAGAGGGGCATCCTTTTAGAATGGAGATAAGGAGGAATTTCTTTAGCCAGAGAGTGGTGAATTTGTGGAATTCTTTGCCACAGGCAGCTGTGGAGATCAAGTCTTTATGTATATTTAGGCAGAGGTTGATAGATTCTTGGCTGGTCAGGGCATGAAGAGTTACGGGGAGAAGGCAGGAGATTGGAGCTGAGAGGAAAATGGATCAGCCATGATGAAATAGCAGAACAGACTCGATAGGCCAAATGCCTAACTCTACTCCTATATCTTATGGTTTTATGGGTGATAGGGAGATAGAGATGGTGGTGGAAGGGATATAGACAGGGTGATGGGGGCCGAGTAGACCAGGAGGAGAGAGGAAAGGGACAGAGGGGGAAGATGTTCATGCCACCGAGCTGTAGACTTTCCAGAGGAAATATAATGTGCTGCTCCTCTCATTTGCATTTAACCTCACCTCAGCAGACATGACAAGGACAGACATGTTGATGTGCGAATGGAGAGCAGAATTCAAATGATTGCCAAATAAGAGATCCGGTGCTTCATAGATGTTTGTGGGGGGGTGGAGTGGCTCGGTACTTTGAAAGGTGTGACCTCGTGCTGTTTACATTAGGCATCCGGGTGTCCCGACTCAAGGAGAGACATGTTTTCAATGCTGCTTCATCTTTGTGTGAGCGATGGATTCCCATGAAACGGTTGATACATTACTCTTTAAAGGGAGACTTTGGGAAGATGAAGCCAAACTCCGGTTGGAGGGACCTCACCTTATATTCCGTCTGGGTAGCCTCTGGGTAGCATGAACATCGATTCCTCGAAATGATGAGGCCACACTTCAGTTGGAGAGGCAACACCTTGTATTCCAACCTGAAGGCTTGGACGTCGGTTTCTCGAACCTCTCATAAATGACCCCCCCGCATTCACCATTCCCCCTTCCCCATTCTTGTTTCCCTCTCACACCTTCTCTACTTCTCTGCCCATCGACTCCCACTGGTGCTCCTCCCCCTTCCTGTCCTCTCCTGTCAGATTGCCCCTTCTCCAGCCTTTTATCTCTTTCACAGCTCTTTACTTCATCCTTCCCCCCCCTCCCCCGGTTTCACCTAGCAACTGCCACCTTGTACCTCTTCCTCGCCTCCCCCCAACTTCTTACTCTGACTTCTCCCCCCTCCCTTTCCAGTCCTGGTGAAGGGTCTCGGCCCAGAACATCAACTGTTTATTCCTATCCATAGGTGCTGCCTGGCCTGCTGACCACCTCCTGCACATTGGATTATGAGAACACTCAGTCCTCTTTTATTGTCATTTAGAAATGCATACATGCATTAAGAAATGATACAATGTTTCTCTGGAGTGATATCACAGAAAACAGGACAGACCAAAGACTAACACTGACAGAACCACATAATTATAACATATAGTTACAGCAGAAGTCTAAAACTATACCATAATTTGATAAAGAACAGACCATGGGCACAGTAAAATAAAAAGTCTCAAAGTCCCGTGTCGGTCGACTCCCGAGTCCCCGATAGCAGGCGGCAAAAGGGAGAAACTCCCTGCCATAAATCTCCAGGCACCGTCAACTCGCCGGTGCCTTGGAAGCAGCTGACCACAGCCGACACTGAGTCCATCCGTCCAAAAACTTCGAGCTTCCGACCAGCCTCTCCGATACAGCCTCCCGAGCACCATCCTCTGCCGAGCGCCTTCGATCTCGCCCCGGCCGCTGAAACACGCAAAGCCGAGGATTTCGGGGCCTTCTGCTCCGGAGATTCCAGTTACCACACAGTAGCAGCGGCAGCGAAGCGGGCATTTCAGAAGTTTTCCAGATGTTCCGCTGTGCTCTCACGTCTGTCTCCGTCAAATCAGAATTGTGCACTGTCCCCTACTTGGCAAAGAACAGATATTCATCACCGAAGTGGCCACGCACGCTGCCGTCGCGCCACCATCTTCTCCCCCCTCCCGGGAGGATTGTGTGTCCAGACTTCCAACATTTGCAGTACCTCTTGTGTCTTGAGGACATCTTATTTTTTTTCCCTCTGCATTCGCCTGATGATCCATTTAGGGCAGGATTTCCCTTGCTGCAGTCCACAGACCCTTCGGTTAGTGGCGTGGGGCCCACGGCACAAAAAACATTGGGAACCCCTGGACTTTTTATGTCTCTTTTGGAACTGTGTCAGACGTAGTGGGCCATGAGGTAGCACAACACTATTACGGTGTGAGTGACACGGGTTCAATTCCCGCTGCTGCCTGTGAGGAGTTTGTACGTTCTCCCCGTGACCGCGTGGGATTCCTCCAGTGCTTCGGTTTCCTCCCACAGTCCAAAGATGCATGGGTTGGTAGGTTAGTTAGTCGCATGGGTGTGATTGGACGGCGCTGGCTCATTGCACAGAAGGGTCCGTTACAGAGCTGTATCTCTTAAGTCTTTAAAAATGTGGAGCTGGCTGAATGGAGCTAGGGTCTCTTTGCTGGGTTGTGCTGGGAGAGGACGCTGACATTGGATCTGGACATGACAAGAGACCTAGATGCGGATGGTTAGGACCCAAGTGCCAGAGTATCGGAGACTAGGATTGAGAGGGTCTGAGCACTAGACAAGAAGCTAGACGATAACCCAAGCTGAACTCACGATTGAGCACTGAATCCCCATTCAGGTGCACCTTAAATACTGAAATCCTGGCGGCTGAATACGGCAGCCAATTAGCGGGACGGTCCTGAATCCTTAAAGGGGTCACATCGGCTATCCATGCTCCAGAGAGTTAGAGCTTCGAAATTCCAGGAGCTGGTGTAGTTGGGTGCGTATTTTGAATCTGGAGGAGGGAGAAGCACATAGAAATGCAGGGATCACTGCTGTACAGCCTCAACTGAGGGAACTTAGAGCGATGCGATCATAGAGAGGGCTTGGACGGATGCTTCTGCCTGGGTACAAAGCAATGGTAGGCACTATATTAGTCACACCTCATGGCCAGAATGCTGCCGAGTTTGCCGAATTCCTTCGTGCCACGCAATCAAAAAGTGCAAGTTCCATCAATTTAGTTTGGTACCTGTGGATGATGATGTGGTGATGTCATCAGCTACGTGCCCGAAGTGGACTAATCACGGCCCTCAGGGAAATTGTACACTGGCCTTGGCCGAGTTCCCATTGCTAACTGCCTTGGAAAATGATCTCTAAGCTAAACAACTTGGAGAACCCCAACAGCCTGTGGAAATGGGCCAAGTGTCCATGCAGTTGGTTTTGTTTTCCCCAGTAATTCAGTTTATTCCCTCATGTTCTCCTACCCTTCATCTTCCACCCTGTTGTCCTTGGAGTGGTTGCCACTTCACGTGCGCTTTGAGTTTGATGGTTCAATGATTCCATTTAATATCGGAGAATGTATACAAACTGAAATTCTTACTCTTCACAGACACCCACAAAACAGAAGAAAAACCCCAAAGGATGAATGATGGGAAATCAGAACCTCAACGCCCTCCTCTCCCGCTCCTACGCACAAGCAGCAACAAAGCACCAACCATCCCCCTTCACTTGCCTCAGCAAAACCACCAGACCCACCACCCGCCATCCAAGGAATAGCAACACCCCCAAGGAAGCCATGATCTAAAGTCCATCAAAAACCGCTGTCCATCCCAGCAGTTCGACGTGCCACAGGCTTTCTCTCTCTCTCAGTAACAAGGGAGGGAGAGATAAGACTCCTGCCACAGTGAGAGGAGGAACCAGCAGCTCATGGTTCAGATGTTACAGTTCCTAGCGTTGCTTCATGTCGAGTTTCAGCCCAGGGACAAGAGCCTAGCTCTACCTTTATCACATGCCACAGAGCCTAGGAGATTTTGGCACTCGACTTGCCATCTCACCATTTACATCCGCCCCCGGTCCACCTCACCAGACTTTCAATGCTTTCTGGGATCAGTTAGATTCAGTCCTTGCTAGCTGGTGTGCAATTTGCTCCATTGCTCAAAGGCTGTTTTCTCAGATACTCGACGGGTACTCAGATTCCTCTCCCCTTTCCTTTAAGCTGATGCCCTCTGGTTCTTGATTCCCCATCCCTGGGGAAAAGTCTGAGTGCTTTCACATTGTGAACTCCATATTATAAAGCCGTGCTGACTGAGCAGATGTCATCCAGGAAGCACAATGGAATTCATTACTAAGAAATAATAGCAGAATATAAGACCAATAAACAGATTAAAGGGGAAAGTGTATTTAACAAATATGTTAGTGTTCCTTGGAGATGCAGGAAAAAGTATGGGTTAAGGTAAACCAAGGGGTTCTACAGATGCTGGAAGTCTTGAGCAGCGCAACAAAGGGGAGCCAGTAGATGTTATGTATTTAGATTTTCAGAAGTTTTTTTTTAGATTATGAGGACACTCAGTCCTCTTTTATTGACATTTAGAAATGCATGCATGCATTAAGAAATGATACAATGTTCCTCCAGAGTGATATCACAGAAAAACAGGACAAACCAAAGACTAACACTGACAGAATCACATAATTATAACATATAGTTACAGCAGTGCAAAGCAATACCATAATTTGATAAAGAGCAGACCATGGGCACGGTAAAAAAAAAAGTCTCAAAGTCCCAGTCGACTCCCAATAGACCCCGATAGCAGGCGGCAAAAGGGAGAAACTCCCTGCCATAAACCTCCAGACACCGACAACTGCCAATGCATTGGAAGGACCCGACCACAGCCGACAATGAGTCTGTCCATCCGAAAACCTCGAGCCTCCGACCAGCCCCTCCGATACACCCTCCCGAGTGTCATCCTCTGCCGAGCGCCTTCAACCTCGCCCCGTAGTTCAACTCTATGAACTTGTGCTTAACAGGTTCGTAGAGTTGAACTGCACAGAAAAAAGGCCCCTCAGCCCCCTATGTCCTGGCAAACCTGTGGTGGTTGTCCATCGTGACCATCGATGACACAAAACCTGTTGAACTGGATTAGCTCCACTCTCTCCCCCTTGGAAATCCAGGTCCAGTGATACCAACCAGTGTCGCAAACTGAGGCCTTCCTAGGTTGCAATGGATGATCACGGCATCTTCCGTGCCTTGCCATGCCCTTCGCTCTCCATGCACTGTAGCAGTTCCGCCTTCCTGACCTTTGGATCTCACTGTAGATCTGATCCGCCCAGTCTACCAGAGCTGACATCACATGCTGGGACAGGCCTGTCCCTGTCTCACCGGGGTATGAGGCGGCCAGCTACCCCCACCTGGTTTAGCCCGCCTGTCGAAGCAGTATACCATGCAAACTATAACTTACCTATCTACCATAACTCCGTTTTCCTGCACTTGACCTCGATGCTTTTACAATCAAAGCGTTCATCCAAATACTAATTAAATGTTTTGAAAGTCTCTGCCTCCACCACACAACTCAGCAACGTGTTCCAGGTTTCGAACAGTCCCTGGGTGAAAGATTTCTTCCTCAGACACCCCCCTATTACCCAAAACCCCATCCCATTGACCTAAATCTTTAGCTTTTGACATCTTTGCTTGCTGAGGGATCTGAGGGGCAACTCTTGTGCCCAGAGGATGATCCGTGTACGAAATCAATTGCCACAGGAAGTCGGTGAGACAGGTACATTTTAGTAACACTCAAACAGGTATCTGGTCTCACGAAGTTTAGAGGATATGGGACAAAAGCGGGCAAATGGGACTAGCTCAGATGAGCAGCTTTGTCAGCATGGACTGGATGGGCTGAAGGGCATGTTTTCATGTTCTAGAATCAAAGAATTCTACAGCATAGAAACAGGCCGTTCAGCCCGTCAAGTCTCAGCCAAACTTTATTTCTGCCTAGTCCATAATTATGAGGGGTGTAGATATGGTTAATGCAAGCAGGCTTTTTCCCACTGCGGCTGGGTGGGACTAGAACAAGAGGTCATACGTTAAGGGTGAAAAATGAAATCTACACCACACTTGGTGTGGGCATGTGGCCAAGTGGTTAAGGCATTGGACTAGCGACCTGAAGCTCGTGAGTTCGACCCCAGCCAAGGCAACGTGTGTTGTTTCCTTGAACGAGGCATTTAATCACACATTGCTCTGTGACGACACTGGTGCCAAGCTGTATGGGTCCTAATGCCCTTCCCTTGGACAACATTGGTGTCGTGGAGAGGGGAGACTTGCAGCATGGGCAACTGCTGGTCTTCCATACAACCTTGCCCAGGCCTGCGCCCTGGAGAGTGAAGACTTTCCAGGCGCAGATCCATGGTCTAGCAAGCCTTTTAAAACACCACACTTGGACCATAAACCTTCATGCTCCTCCCAGCCATGAAGTTATTCAAACCTCTCATAAATATTGCAATCGAACCACTTCCACTGGCAGATCATCCCACACTCAGGTTCCCCTTAAATGCTTCACATTTCACCCTTAACCTCTCGTTCGAGTCTCAGCCACCCTCAGCGGAAATTAACCGTATCTCTACCCCTCATCATTTTGTATATCATTATCAAATCTCCTACGGCCCAGGAAATAAAGTCTATCTTACTATGTTGGAACCTTAATTAAAATGTGCATTTATTAGGAAGATTTGCAGTTAATCTGGCACAGCACATCATTAATTCTCAGGTGAAGCCAGCTTTTTTAAACAAAGCTACAAAGGTTTATTCACTCACAGAAGTACATACAGTAATCAGGGATTCACAAAAATAGATAACCCAGATAAATGTGAGGTTTTGTGGCTTAGTAGGACAAATGCAAGGAGACAGTACACTCTCCTCAACAGTGTTGCTGAGCAGGGAGATCTTGGGATCCAAGTTCCTAACTCCTTGAAAGTGGCTACACGGGTCAATAAGGTGGTGAAGAAGGCTTATGGAATGCTCGCTTTTTTTAGTCGAGTCATTGAGTTCAAAAGTCAAGAGGTTACTTTGCAACTTTATAAAACTCTGGTTAGGCTGCACCTGGAGGATTGCACACAGTTCTGGTCGGATGGATGTTGAGGCTTTGGAGAGGGTGCAGAAGAGGTTCACCAGGATGCTGCCTGGTTTGGAGGGCAAGTGCTATCATGGGAGGCTGGGCAAACTTGGGTTGTTTTCTCTGGAGCAGCGAGGGCTGAGGGGAGATCTGATAGAGGTTTATGAGTTTATGAAAGCCATAGATAGAGTGGACAGAGAGTGTCTGTTTCCCAGGGTAGAAATGTCTAATACCAGAGGGCATGCATTGAAGGTGAGAGAGGGGGCAGGTTCAAAGGAGATGTGAGAGGTAAGTTTTTTACTCAGAGAGTGGTAGCCGCCTGAATTGTGCTGCCTGGTGTGGTGGTAGAGACAAATACATTAGAGGCTTTTGAGAGACATTTCAAACAGCAGATGAATGTGAGGAAGTTGGAGGAACGTGGACATTATGTAGGTAGGAGGGATTAGTATTTGGGGGGTTTTTGATTTACTTTTTAGCCGGGTCAGCACAGCATTGTGGGCCGAATGGCCTGTTCCTGTGTTATACTCTTCTATGTTCTATTAATAATTCAAATTGAAATACGATTACTGTTATCTACAAAACACTCAATGCCCACGAGGGATTGGGATGCTCTGGCCTCAGAAATCCCCTACTGTGCTCCATCTCCAAGGATGCCTGGGCACGGACATAACCCCGGAAGAGGAGCGGCTGTTGGCGTGGTCAGAGCCCTTGACTGTCTGCTGCCTGGACCCGTGAGCGGTCAGCTTGGTCAGGCCCAGGAGCAAGCACTCCAGGACATTCCCCCAGCGACCTAGCCCCCTCCGTACAAGGCGACGGTGGATCAGGAGTGCGGACAGAACGTGAGGAGTAGCCAGCTTTACACACATAACACGTAGGCTGAGTCCACTGTCCCAGTCAAACTGACCAGTGGCCAGGAAAAGCACAATGATGTCTCATTTAACTAGGCTGACTTAGACCAACTTCACGTGCAAGATTATGAATCTTCTTACTGCCCAATATGCCGTAGCTGTTTAGGGCAGCAATGAAGACCCTCCATCTCTGGCGGTGTTCAGGGCTCCCTTCACCCTGTCAGTAGCTTCTTCTCAATTTTCACTACTGTCAATCATGCAAGTCCCAGGTGGAGACTCAAGAATATTTTTGCACTCCAAATATAGGATTATTCATTGCTGTTTCCGTAATAATTTTGTTTGACCAGTCAGTGTTGTTAGGCCTGAGCTGATCCCACGAAACTTGGGGACTGGTGGACTACTCTTAGTCTGTCCTCTACCCTTTGACTTGTTTGGCATGGGTGACCCTACCAAGATCCAAAGCATAAAGCCTTGACTCCAACCAACGTAGCTCTCCAGGTCACTGAGGCACACAAGCCTCCAAACCCAACGAAAAGGTCGTGGTCCTCTTGGAGGAGCATTATGCGTGTTATTCCATAAATGGGTTTTATTTGCCGGAGCGAAAGGATCAAGTGGGTGGAGGTTTGTGAGTCTTAAGTAGAGTCAAAGTGAGAGAAAAACCAGTTGGTTTCATCAATCCACAATAACTGATGAGATTAATCGAATGAAATGTCTGTGAAATTATTGCTTTGCAAAGAATGAAGAACTGTGTTCTTGATTACTGCATTGCTTAATTAACATATTTGATTACAGTACGGACCATTTTATTTACTGGGATACAGCGTGAAATAGGTCTTTTCGGCCCTCTGTCTAGCAACCCCCGATTTAACCCCATCCTAATCACAGGACATTTTATAATGACCAATTAACCTGCCAACTGGTACGTCTTTGGACTGTGGGAGGAAACCAGAGCACCCGGAGGAAACCCACGCAATTCACAGGGGAGATCATACAAATTCCTTACAGGCAGTGGCGGGCATTGAACCCGGGTCGGCCGTACTGTAAACCGATGTGCTAACCACTTTGCTACCGTGCCCCACACACTCAGATTTTATTTTGATGGTTACATTTCAGTGTACCATTTTATCTGGAAGATAACCTTGTACAAGTAACACCTGTTTCCTGAAGTTATACTTTATAGTGGTGAATTCTGATTGACCAAGTAGTGGAATATTTAAATGATCTGCCCTATAGCCCCTGTGTGTCACTAGCAACTTTTAACTGGAAAACAGCGGTACAGAGAATGCAACCCTCACCGGAGTGTTAGGAAATTGCAACTGCAGTCTTATGTTTTCTTCAGGAAACAGCGGCTTAATTTGTTGAACAAAGCCCAGGAAGCATCAAAAATTCATAAACATGCATCTGAAGGCATAAGCAGACTTCATCAAATCATTCTGTCCAACTAGACAAGAGAAAATCTGCGGATGCTGGAAAATTGCAGCAGCACTCACGAAACGCTGGAGGAACTCAGCAGGCCAGGCAGCGTCTATGGAAAAAAAGTACAGTCATCATTCGAAGTTTCGGAGGTTGCTGTGCTAGACAGCGCAACTCAGAGGGCCGAAAGAACCTATTTCCCACTGTATCCCGGTAAATAAAGTGGTCCGTACTGTAATCAGATATGTTCATTAAGCAATGCAGGTAATCAAGAACCCAGTTTTTCATTCTTTGCAAAGCGGTAGTTTCACAGACATTTCATTCGATGAATCACATTAGTTATTGTGGACTGATGAAACCCACTTTCCAACTGGTTTCTGTCTCACTTTGACTCTACTTGAGACTCACAAACCTCCACCCACTTGAACCTTTCACTCCGGCAAATAAAACCCCTTTCTGGAATAACGCTCATAATGTACCTCCAAGAGGGCCACAACCTCGTCGTTGGGTTTGGAGGCTTGCGTGCCTCAGTGACCCGGAGAGCTATGTCAGCTGGGGTCAGGGCTTCTTATAGGGTTACCCATACCAAATAGGTCAAAGGGTAGAGGGCAGACTCCACTGGTATTCCTGCTGAAGGGTTTTGGCCCGAAGCGTCGACTGTACTTTTTTCTGTAGATGCTGCCTGGCCTGCTGAGTTCCTCCAGCAGTTTGTGTTTGTCTGTCCAACGAGAGCTGCACTCGTTGGTTCCATTAGAGGAGGGGGTGACTATCTGACTCTTGCAGATTAGGAACTCAGTGCTGCAGATCACCATCTGTGCTGATCCACATTCACCTACACATATAGAACTGTAAAAGTTTTAGGCACATATATACTGTATGTGTAAATATATATATATATGGTGCCCAAGACAGTACTATAGTGATTTTATGTATTGCACTGTACTGTTGCTGAAAAAAAATCTCATGACATATGTGAGTGATGATAAACCTGATTCTGATATGGGTCTCTATTGCGGACTGAGAGTGGGAAGGGGAAGGGAGAGGGGAGGGAGCGGGAAGCACCAGAGGGACTTTCTGCAATGATCATTAAACCAATTGTCTGGAATCAAGTGACCTTCCATGGTGTCTCAGAGCTGGGTGTGCCTGCACCCACACCAAACCATGCCCCTGGCACTCCTTCTCTGCCCCCTGCCCCACAGCCCTTCCACGGGGCTCCACCCTCGCCACTCCCAACATCCTTTGCTCCCGCCAGATTGACGAACTTGCTCTCCGTTCCACGTTGACGAATACAGCACTGCAAAAAAAAGTCTTAGGAGCCCTAGCTATATATCTGCGCCTAAGACTTTTGCACAGTTTGGTAGAAGACAGCAAACGTGTGAGAAATCAGCCAGGTTTGCTCCAGGACTGTGCCTCAGAACAGAGATGGGGAGGAATTTCTTTGCCGGAGGGTGGTGAACCTGTGGAATTCGTTGCCACAGGCGGTTGTGGAGGCCAAGTCACTGAGTACATTTAAAGCGGAGGTTAATAGGTTAATAGGTTGGCGCGTGGCCAAGTGGTTAAGGCGGTCGTCTAGTGATCTGAAGGCCGCTAGTTCGAGCCTCAACTGAGGCAGTGTGTGTGTCCTTGAGCAAGGCACTTAACCACACATTGCTCTGCGACGACACCAGTGCCAAGCTGTATGAGTCCTAATGCCCTTCCCTTGGACAACATCGGTGGCGTGGAGAGGGGAGACTTGCAGCATGGGCAGCTGCCGGTCTTCCATACAACCCTGCCCAGGCCTGCGCCCTGGAGACCTTCCAAGGCGCAAATTGAGACTAACGGATGCCTATATATATATATATAATAGGTTCTTGATTAGTAAGGGTGCTAGTATTGGTCCAGGGAAAAGCCAGGAGAATGGGCTAATGAATCAGCCATGATGTAATAACGGAGCAGGCTCAGTGGATCGAATGTCCAGATTCTGCTCTGATGACTTATGTCCTTATGGTATTTTGGATGACAGGCTGGAAAAGTCACTTGTCCTTGGCTGTGGGATGGCAACTGGATCAGTTTGGGTCTCGAACCCATCTTAGAGTCAAGGCTGAACAGGGTGAAGTGTGGCATTGCACATAAACCTAATTAAACACTGGCGGCAGACTCAGTAAAATAAGCAGGAAAAAGAGAAGCTAAATTTCCCAAAAATATGACACAGGTGCCTTTTTCCCTCTTTATTTATTTATTGGAACCTCCCCCTCCCGGTTTCACCTATCACCTCGTGTTTCTCCCTCCCTTCAACCCACCTTTTAAATCTGCACCTCATCTTCTTTTTCCTCCTGTCCTGATGAAGGGTCTCGGCCTGAAGTGTCGACTGTACTCTTTTCCATGGACGCTGCCAGGCCTGCTGAGATCCTCCAGCATTTTGTGTGTGTTGCTTGTTTATTTATTTATTGAGATACAGCGTGCAATAGGCCTTCCCAGCCCTTCGAGCCGCATTGCCCAGCAACCCCCGAATTAACCCTAGCCTAACCACGGGACAGATTACAATGACCAATGAACCTACTAACCAGAAGGTCTTTAGACTGTGGGAGGAAACCCACGCAGTCACAGGGAGAATGTACAAACCCCTTACAGGCAGCGGTGGGAATTGAACCTGGGTCCAATTATACCAACTACTACACTATCAGGCTGCCCCATGCTCTTCCTGTTTAGGGCTGTTTGACTTCAGCCAAAGAGGCAGGATGCAGGGACTGGTTTGTGCCTGGGGCTATCAGAGGACTGGAAATCATTATGCCATTGGCATAATGGTCCAGCATGGACTAGATGGGCCAAAGGGCCTGTTTCTGTGCTGTGCTTGTCTATGACTCTATGACAGTTCTACTTTGAGGGTTTATTGTTTTTGAGGAAGGAAGTACTTTTGCATTTGTTGAAACAAAAGTTTTGCTCCGGGGTCCAAAATGACGTAAGATGGGGTACGCTAGGTTTCTGGATATTAAGGAAATTTGTGGATATCTGGTAGTAAAGTGTCTCTGAGGTACAACATCAGCCATGATCCGACACAAGGGATTAAATAGAGCATAGGACAAGACAGCGCAATACAGGCCCTTCAGCCCACAATGTTGTGCCAACCCTTCAACCAACTCCAAGGTCAATTTATTCATTCCCTCCCAAATAGTCCTCCATTTTTCTTTCAATCCTGTGCCAATCTATCAGTCTATTAAATATTCCTAATGTATCTACCTCTACCACCACCCCCCGGCAGCACGCTCCTTGCAACCACCGCACCCTGTGTCACTGCAAGCTCAAGGGGACTGTTGCATCGTACAGGGGCTCAAACCTCAAAACAGATTTAAGTCCCAGTTTCTCCTTGGGTTATTTGATCAGTAGTTGAGGGATCTACCGTTGGCCTCAGTACCTGTGGATGGCAAATGGTAGGAAACAAAAACAAGGACATCTCTTCTGCTGCATAAGTGCAAAGAGCTATTTCACAATCAGACATCCCAAGGTCCTTCAGCATCAGTGTAGAGCAGTAGGTAGTGACACCCTGCCGATCACAGATGCTGTCCAGCCTCGATTATGGTTCCCTGGACTGTGGGTAATCTGTCAGTTCTTTGCGAAGGCTGGAGGCCCCCACTGAAATGTGACCTTGAAGGAGTCGAGGCATTCACAGGAGGGGAGAAGCTTGAAGGACACACTCAAGTGCATAAGATGTTTCAGACTGACAGCATGAATGTAATCGTGGCTCCCAGGAGTGAAGTAGATTTAAAGACCCAAAGAAAATGGGCAAGTAACCAAATCTGCACTGTGGCTTGAAATAACAACTGTTTGTTCTGAAGTGTGAAATTATTTTGTGTCGAATTAATGGAATAACAATGGCTAAATAAAATGGCTTTGGACTTAAATCAGTGTACTATGCTGAAAATTTGTTGAGGTATTGAAGTATTTGCCATTTCCCTCTGTGTTCAGATGTGTCAGACGCTGATAAACCAGTCATATGGGAAGAACATTCATCAAATGATGTCTTGCACCAAGTGCCGTGATACTGTTCCTGACGAGTTCAGGCGGATCATTTGAGAGCGTGCACAGTGCAGCATCTTGATGGAAAACTAAACCTGCTTTTTCTTTTTAGGGCTTGCAGTAGTTTAGATTGGGAAATAACAAATCCGGAGGGGTGTGTTGAAAGTGAATCCAATCACAGAGCGAGACACGTTCATCAGAGTCTGACCGTCTCACCTGATGGAACCATTGAGCACGGAGCGGGGTTCGCAGGAAAGCAGCAACCACGATCAGGGACCCCCGCCGTCCAGGTCACGCTCTCTTCTCACTGCTGCCATCAGGAAGGAGGTACAAGAGCCTTACTAACTCATCAACCATCAGCCTCCTGAAGCACTTTCAAAGGCTCTACCACTCGCGTTCTTAATATTATTTATTGATTTATTTGTATTTGTAAAATCTGTTGTCTTTTGCACCTTGCACCTTTGTGTGCAGGTTTTCATTGATTTCTTTGTATTTACTGCGCTGCCTCAATGACATCCGATTACATTGTTCTGAAGAAGAGTTTGAGACTTCTCTTCGTATCCTGGCCATTATTTATCCTTCAGTCAAAATGTCTGTTGTATATTTAATATCCCAGTAATATATGAGTAAATTGTAAATAAATTGTTTGCTTTAATAATTGATTGATTTGAAAGGCATCGAGGTTGGCTGTTTCTTGTTCGCTAATCATGACACTAAATGCATCGTGCTTGCCTAACATCTGCCCTTGGCGAGAGGTAAACTGTGGTCAGGATCATAAAGGAGCTCTCTTGGTAAGTAGAACAATCAGCACTTAATCATCAGCTGTTCCAAATTGGGGGATTAGGTGTTCTACAAGACTGCTGCATCTGAGCACCACAAAAAGACAGACCCCACCTTTTGCCTTCTCTGAATCAGCAATCCGATCCATCTGGTGTATTGAGAATCCCTCGGGTCTCATCAATGCATCTGACATGTCCGGAGTGAGCCACGTCTCTGTGAAACACAGAACACAACAATTCCTCATTTCCCTCCAATACCTCAATCTTACCCTTAGAGTACTAGAATTGGGTACTTTGCACCTGAAACCCCTCGGTTTCCATTTATCAACATTCCTTGGTGCCTTGCCATTTATTGTGCATATGTAACCTCTTATTGACTTTCTAAAGTGTATCACTTGATGTCATTCGGGTCAGATTTGGACCACCCAGGATGTGCTCTCTTCCTTCTGCTGCCATCAGGAAGAAGGTACAGGAGCCCCAGGATTCACACCACCAAGTTCAGAAACAGTTATTACCCCTCAGCCATCAGGCTCTTGAAATATCTTTATTGTCATTGCATAGTACAATTTCTCATGCACCAATACAGTGAAAATGAGTTTGCAACTCTCATGCTCAATGCTATAAAACAACAAATAAAATAAATAAACAATAAATAAAATCAAGTAACCAGCCAGTACCAGCGATGTCCAGCAGTACAAAAGCACAACTCAGATGCATGACAGCCACAAAACCAGTATTAAAGTAGCAATATAACAAATTCATGGATGATGCTTGATCGATTGGTTCAGAGCAATTATAGCTTGAACCAAAGGGGGTAATTTCACTCATCTTCTCTTGCCCCATCATTGAAATGTTCCCACAAACTATGGACTCATTTTCAAGGGCTCTTCATCTCATATTATCATTATTTATTTATTATTATTATTTATTTCTTTTTGTACTTGCACAGTTTGCTGTCTCCTGCACTCTAGTTGGGCGGTCTTTCATTGATTCTGTTATAGTTATTATTCTATAGATTTGTTGAGTATGCCTACAGGAAAATGAATTTCAGGGTTGTATATGGTGACATATATGCGTAATGCCCTGGCTCACATTCTTACTCTTATGCTGTAGGTATTTCATTTAGCAATTCTGTAAGAGCAGTCTGTTCTACTGTCAGCCTGTTTGGGTTACCGTTGAAGATAAGGGATGATGAGGAACGTGCACCATCCATTAGGATGGTGGAACTTGGGGGGGAGGTTTTTCTGGTGAGGGACACTGAGGTTTGGCTTGGGGCTGTCGTTCAGTGGGACATGAAGGGAGAACAGGTCATAAGATTCGACCCGGTGTGGGACCAGGTGCAGAGATCGAGTAATGATCAGTGAATATGGTGAAACATTGAGCTCCAACTTGTGCACATTTGACTGTTTTATTAAAACAGGCCCTTTTCTTTTTGTTTTTCTTTACTTATGTATTTTGATAATAAAATTTGAACTTTTGCACGCTGGTTGAATGCCCATGTTGGTGTGGTCTTTCATTAATTCTATTATAGTTATTATTCTATTATGGACTTATTAAGTAGTAAATGAATCTCAGGGTGGTACATGGAGACATATACATACTTTAATAAATTTACTTTGAACTTTGATAGTTCCTCAAAATGTTTCAGGAGTACATATGTTATGTTAAAGAGGTGTGATTTAAAATACCTTGTCGTTTTGCATGTAAAGCAAATACATGTCAGTCTTGCCTACACCCTTGCCATCTCAGCAGTCATCTCAAGCAAGTTGCCTAAAATTTTCAGAGCAGCCTCACACGCTGGACAGCTAGTTGACAGTTTCCAGCTGACAGCATTAATCAAATATTCAGAAGCGATGCAAAATTCTGCTCTTAGAACATCTTAAATGAATCCCGGTTTTTATTATTCTGTGCATCACACTGTTTTCGAATTACACTATTTCATCCTGCTTTCTCTCGACACATGAAGGAAGTTTTCTTCAGCCCTTGGAGAAATCAAAATATGTTTTGCTTTCATTAGCAAAGATTCAACCATTTAAATAGATTTATTCACTGAAGTATACAGTACTGGGGAAAGAAAAGGAAATCCAGCTGCATTTCATGGACAGATTTAATTGTCATCTAACTGAGCAAATGCAAGTGCATAACAGCTGTACAGAATGGATTGTTTCAAATACATTCATTTCGAAATACTCTCGACAGTTGCTATAAGTTATAAACACAAAATGGCAGATGATTAGATGGTTCGACACTGGAGAGGATCATTTCTGCCCATGGGGCTTGATTTGGCTGGCTTTTCTGCAGGGCTGCCTTGAGCACAGGGTGAGTGAATGAGGCTGGGTGCAGAGGAAACAGATCCCCGGAGACTGATTGTGATCAGAACGCTGTAAGATAATGAGTGTAAAACAGGTGGAAGTCTCCAGTTTGAAGAACTAAAGGAATTCTACCGCATCTAAGCCTCTAGCATCAAGACTGCCTTTTGATCACTGGGGGATCACTCTGCTATGGGGAGGGGAGACTGCCTTTTGATTGCTGGGGTTTCACTCTGCTATGGAGAGGGGAGACTGCCTTTTGATCACTGGTGGGATGGCTCTGCCGTGGAGAGGGGAGACTGCCTTTTGATCACTGGGGGATCACTCTGCTATGGGGAGGGGAGACTGCCCTTTGATTGCTGGGGTTTCACTCTGCTATGGAGAGGGGAGACTGCCTTTTGATCACTGGTGGGATCGCTCTGCCGTGGAGAGGGGAGACTGCCTTTTGATCACTGGTTGGATCGCCCTGCTGTGGAGAGGGGAGACTGCCTTTTGATCTCTAGTGAGAACGCTCTGCTGTGGAAAGGGAAGACTGCCTTTTGATCACTGGTGGGATCACTCTGTTACAGAGAGGGGAGACTGCCTTTTGATCACTAGTGAGAACGCTCTGCTGTGAGAAAGGAGACTGCCTTTTGATCACTAGTGAGATCACTCTGCTGTGGAGGAGGGAGATTGCCTTTTGATCACTGTTAAAATCACTCTGTTACAGAGAGGGAAAGGTCTGCCACTGGGTCTGGAAAATGCTACCTAGGTTTTCTGCATTTTGGATGTGGGCTTTTTTTCAGTCTTATAGTTTTTTTATATTCTGGAGTTTTCGCTCAACCTTTCTTATTTTTGTGTGTGGAGGAGGGAAATTTTGGGGGTCGATGTTCCTGTTCCATTTTTGTTCATTTTTGTATGTGGAGGAGGGATTTAGGGATTGATGCTCATACTGCCGTTCTTTTTTCTTCTTGGTTCCGTGGCTATCTGGAGAAGAAGAATTTCAGAGTTGTGTACTTTGATAATAAATCAACCTTTGAACCTTTTGAACCTTTGAAGTTAAATTCACCCACCACAACATTCCTGTTGTACTTGCACACTTTCCATACTCTGCCTACACATCTATTCCTCTATCTCCAGACGCCTATTGGGAGGCCTGTGGTATAACACTCTCAGACTCCTTTTATTTCCAGAATCAGGATCAGAAACAGGTTTAATGGCACTGTATATGTCACGAAATTTATTGTTTAGCAGCAGCACAATGCAATACATAAAAAAATTATTATAATTTTCAATTTATCTCTCTCTCTCTGACTGTCTCTCTCTCCCCCCTCCCCCCCATATATATCATTATTATCATCATCATTATGTACTGTGTCATATGATGTAGGCGATCATGCTCTTTCCATGACCATGATTGTTCTTGTCAAATTTTTCTAAAGAAGTGGTTTGCCATTGCCTTCTTCTGGGCACTGGTCATGACCCAGCCATTATCAATACTCTCCGGAGATTGTCTGCCTGGCGTTAGTGGTCGCATAACCAGGACTTGTGATGTGCACCAGTTGCTCATACGGCCATCCGCCACCTTCTGCCATGGCTTCACATGACCCTGATCGGGGGCTAAGCAGGTGCTACACCTTGCCCAAGGATGACCTGCAGGCTAGTGAAGGAAAGGAGTGTCCTACACCTCCTTTGGCAGAAACATATCTCCACTCCACCACACACACACACACACACACATGTGTGTGTGTGTGTGTGTATATGTATGTATAAAATACAATAAGTATTGCAAAAAAAACAGAAAATATAGTAAGGTAGGGTAGTGTTCTTGGGTGTGTTCATTGTCCATTCAACAATCTGATGGCAGAGGGAAAGAAGCTGTTCCTAAAAGGCTGAGTGTGTAGCTTCAGGCTCCTATACCTCCTCCCTGATGGTAGCAATGAGTAAAGGGCACGTCCTGGGTGATGCTGGCCCTTAATGATGGTTTTTGCCTTTTTGAGGCATCGCCTTTCAAAGACGTCCTTGATGCCATGAGGGCTAGTGCCCACGATGGAGCTGGCTGAGTTTGTAGCGCTCTGCAGCTTTTCCTGATCCTATAGAGTAGCCCCTATAGAAGGCGGTGATGTAACCAGCTCAAGTACTCTCCACGGTACACGTGCAGAAATTTGCTAGTGCCCTACCCATAACCCTCAGTGGTACATCCATAAGACCATAAGACATAAGAGCAGAATTAGGCCATTTGGCCCACTGAGTCTGCTCCATGATTTCCCCATTGCTGATCCATTCCCCCTCAACCCATGCTCTGCTTTCTCCCCATAACCTTCCACCCCTGACTAATCAAGAGCCTATCAACTTCTGCCTTAAATACACCCAATGACTTGGCTTCCACAGCTGCCTGTGGTAATGAATTCTGCAGATTCACCACCCTCTGGCTAAAGAAATTCCTCCTCGTTTCCATTCTAAATGGACGGCCCTGTATGCTAGGCTGTCTCCTCTGGTCCTAGACTCCCCCACCATAGGAAACATCCTCTCCACATCCTCTCTCTCTAGGCCTATCAAAATTCAATAGGTTTCAACGAGATACCACCCCCTCCCCATTCTTTTAAACTGCAGCGACTAAAGGCCCAGAGCCATCAGTCATTCCTTATTCAAGGTTCATTCCCAGAATCTCGTGAATCTCCTCCGAACCCCCCCCCCCCAATGGTAGCACATCCTTTCTTAAATAAGGGGCCCAAAACTGCTCACAACACTCCCAGTGAGGCCTCACTAGGGCCTTATACACTCAACATTACATTCTTGCTTTTATATTCTAGTCCTCTTCACAGGGATGCTAACATTACATTTGTCTTCCTCACCATCAACTCAACCTGCAAATTAACCTTTCAGGAATCCTTCACAAGGACTCTCAACTCCATTTGCAGTTCAGATTTTGGAATTTCCCAATGTTCAAAGGTTCAAATGTTCATTTTATTCTCAAAGTATGCCTGTACAATACAACTCTGGTATTTGCCTTCTCCAGATAGCCATTAAATACAGAGCGACCGTGAATGTTGATGGAAGAAAAGACATCAGCTCACAGCCCCAGCATGAAAAAGAAAAGAAACAAAACTCATGGGCTCCAAAATCCACCCCCCCTCCTGTAGCAAAATCCAACCACAATAACACTCACTGACCCTCTACACATATTAATTACTAACCACCTCACTTGCAGAAAGAACAGTGCCAAGGAAATCTTCCTGCATTACTCAGCAAAGCTCATTTCAGCTGGTTTAGTTGGAGCAGTTAAACTTCTAAGCAAACTGTATGCCTTTTAAGACAGTCAGACAGCCATAGAAAAGTACAGCCCATCTAGTTCCTTCATCCCATCTAGTCCATGCTGAATTGTTTAAAATGTCTACTCCCATCAACCTGCATCGGGACCATAGCTGTCCATACTCCTACTACCCATGTACCTAGCCCAATTCATAAAGATTGAAATCAAGCTTGCATGCTCACCTGTGCTGGCAGCTCATTCCACACTCTCGCAACCCTCTGAGTGAAGAGGCTTCCCCTTTTCACCTTTCACCCTGAGGTTGTATTCCCACCCAACTTCAGTGGGGAAAGTCTGCTTGCATTTACCTTATCTATACCCCTCATAATTTTGTATACCTCTATCAAATCTCCTCTCAATCTTCTACATTCCAAGGAATAAAGTCCTAACCTATTCAATCTTTCCTTATAGCTCAGGTCCTCCAGACCAGATGTAGCCTTCTCACCGGGCTCGGATGCAAACCTGGCTCCTTAGCTAACTCTGCAAAGGCTACATGACTTAGCAGTGAGAAGGGCATCTTTCATAAACAATATACTGTGCATCTAGGGTCGGTATGATTAGGGTTCAACCCAGCAGGAAAGTTGGGATGTTCCAATTAAAGAAACCTCAATTTGAGTGAATGCTGTGTAAGTACTGCCCATACACAATTGTCGGCTGGCAAGAAATAACAGATTGTACGCTGCATCAAATTATTTTTAAAAGTATATTTGCCAATTTCAGCTTCGTTAAGCAGTTATTAACAGAAAGAAAAGAAAGAAGAAGAAAAAAATAAAAGGGCCCATTGTAGTCAGACCAGTCTAAATGTGCACATGATCGTTGGAGCTCATCTCTTTCAAAAGCTGGGTTTAACCATTATGCCCGGACACAGTCTGCGTTAAAGCACCCAACACAGTCTGAACTTCCCTCAAAGACGCTCTCAAATTAATGGGCTCTTTCTCAGGCTCATTGCCCCGTCCTCCTTGGAGCCATTCATCTGCACAAAGCACTTCTTGCAATGGGGACTTACCTTCCGATGCCATTCTGTGGTATCTTCCCTTCTGTCCCACTCTGCAGCTCCCACCAGAAGACCCCAAACCAGACCAGTGTCCATCACAAATCTCTCTCCGTCCCACTGATCCCACCGTTCTGATTGGCTGACACAACATTCCAAAATTGAACAGTAAGGCTATTTTATCTTTAGCCGAAACCAAAACATTCTACCAGGAGGACAGATTGCGTTTGCAGAAACCTGCTAAAATAAAACACCCACGATATAGCCGTAGAAATCTTGACCAAGGCATTACACAGGTAACATCCTTGTAAATTCTCTCCATGCTCCTTCTTCCTTACTTACCTCTTTTCTGTAGGTAGCTGACTAAAACGGCACTCAGTACTCCAAATTAGGCCTCACCAATGCCCTACGCAACTTCAACATAACATCCTGTCTCCTGTACTCAGTGCTTTGACTTATGAAGGCCAATGTGCCAAATACGAATTGACAATAAACTGGACTGGTCAAAGAACGCTGAGGCTGTCTACAAGAAGGGTCGGAGCCGTCTCTATTTCCTGAGGAGACTGAGGTCCTTTAATGTCTGCCGGACGATGCTGAGGACGTTCTACGAGTCTGTGGTGGCCAGTGCGATCGTGTTTGCTGTTGTGTGCTGGGGCAGCAGGCTGAGGGTAGCAGACACCAACAGAATCAACAAACTCATTCGTAAGGCCAGTGATGTTGTGGGGATGGAACTGGACTCTCTGACAGTTGTGTCTGAAAAGAGGATGCTGTCCAAGTTGCATGCCATCTTGGACAATGTCTCCCATCCACTACATAATGTACCGGTTGGGCACAGGAGTACGTTCAGCCAGAGAATCATTCCACCGAGATGCAAAACAGAGTGTCATAGGAAGTCATTCCTGCCTGTGGCCATCAAACTTCACAACTCCTCCCTTGGACGGTCAGACACCCTGAGCCAATAGGCTGGTCCTGGACTTATTTCCTGGCATAATTTACATTTTACTATTTAACTATTTATGGTTTTATTACTATTTAATTATTTATGGTGCAACTGTAACGAAAACCAATTTCCCCCGGGATCAATAAAGTATGACTATGACTAAAAGCTTTCTTAATGACCCCATCAACTTTGAACGCAACTTTTAATGAACTATGGACCCATATTCCCAGATACCTTTGTTCTACCACACACCTCAGTGCCCTGCCGCTCACTGTGTAAGGCCTACCCGAGTTGGTCCTACCAAAGTGCAACACCTCACACTTGTCTGCATTAAATTCCAAGAGTCTTGCTTTAAAGCTTTATGCTAATAGCTGCGCCTCCCTCAATATCGGCCTCAACGCACTCTCTCTGAAAGTGCTTGATTTCCACATAGTTATTTGTCAGTCTCTACCTTCAATATTGGAATGACTCCACCACCTCAACTCTAGGATAAAGAATTCCAAAGAGCGTCGGTCTTTTGAGAGAAGAATTTACCCCTCATCTCAGTCTTTAATGGGTGATCCCTTTTGTGAAACTATTTAGCCCCTAGTTTCCAGTTGATGGCCTTTCACCAGAAATGGGAAAGTTTGGGAAACAAACATTTTTTTTACGTTATAAAGAAGGCCGTAGGGTGGGGAGAACAAAGGGAATGTCTGTGATAGGATGGTAACCAGAAGAAAGTGGGTGCTGGAGACTGGTGTCAGCTGAAAGTGCGTAGCTGAGCTCTTAGTAGCAGCTATCTGTGTGCCGAAGGTAGAAATGGAGATCAGGGGGATAGGTAGATAGATAAATAGATAAAAAGATAGATAAATACACAGATAGAAAGAAAGATAGATGGATGGAAAATAGATAGATTAGATAAATAGATAAATTGATTGACTAGATAGATAGATAGACCCACAAACCAACAGATGGATGAAGATGGATAGATAAATAGATAAAAAGATAGATAAATAGACAGATAGAAAGAAAAATCAGATGGATGAAAAATAGACAGATAGATTGATTGATTAGATAAATAGATAGATTAGATAGCTAGATAGATAGATAGACAGGTAGATTAGATAAATAGATAGATAGACACACTATGAAGAAAGACAAACACATGGAAAATAGATGAACAGGTAAATAGATAGTGTTGAAATGGTGTCAACCAGAATATAGACATTGCTGGTAACCTGAAAACTATGAGAATGTCAGAAAACTCAGCTGGTCAGGAGACATCCCTGGAGGGTGCATTTCTAACGACTTTAATAAAAGAGCTGCTGCTTGAAGTTCTGTTCCCTGCATCCAAGGCAGCTTCTGGTTTCACAATGTTTCCTGTTATCAGGATGCCCATGGTCCTAATTGTATTGATGTTTCAGCGGTCTTTAGTAGCAGCTGACGTTGACTATCAGTCCTCCCTCTGTCGAGTAGCAGGCACTTCATTATGGAGAAATTCAATAAAATTTGACAGATGGGAAAATTAAAAATAAATAAAATTTGTTCCATTATTGCCAGAACATTCTGACTATTGGCATTTTTGACATAAAATCTTCAGTGTAACAACTAACTACCTGAGTGAATTCAGCCAAGTTAATAATAAATGCATCTCATGAAATACATTTCAGCTTGTGATTATTCTACTGTCTTACATGATAAAACACAGAACAAAAAGATAACTTAGCGTTATTTGTCAAAACATTGAAGCATGCATAGTTTGCTCCGAGCACAATGCTGGAGGAACTCAGCAGGCCAGATAGCATCTATGGAAAAATGTACAGTCGATGTTTCGGGCCGTAGAGTTCTTGTTTGTTTTCAGTTTGTGCCATTATCTGAGGATTGTGCTAGGGGCAGGCCGCAAGTGTGTCCATGCTTCCGGAGCCAACAGAGCACGCTCACGACCCTCTAACCGTACATTTTTGGATGTGGGAGGAAAGTGGAGCACCCGGAGGGAACACACATGGTCATGGGGAGAACATACAAATTCCTTACAGACAGCGCAGGGATTGAACCCTAAACGGTGACCATTGCTGCTCTAAAGCATTGTGCTAACCACTATGCTACTATCTGTACCATGTAAAACGGTATCTCCAAATGTTTGCTTAAGTATCTAGACTTATGCAAATATATGGTGACATACTAGATTAGATTAGATTATGAGGACACTCAGTCCTCGTTTATTGTCATTTAGAAATGCATGCATTAAGAAGTGATACAATGTTCCTCCAGTGTGATATCACAGAAACACAGGACAGACCAAGACTAAAACTGACAAAAAACACATAATTTGATAAAGAACAGACCACGGTAAAAAAGTCATGAAGTCCTGATAACCCATCATTTTATGTAGACAGTAGAAGGGAGAAACTCTCCCTGCCATGAACCTCTAGTGCTGATGCAGTACCCTGGAAACACTACACCACAGCCGACTCTGAGTCCGTCCGAAAACTTCGAGCCTCCGACCAGCCCTCCGACACCAAGTGCCGAGTGCTTCGACCCTGCCCTGGCTGCCGAGCAACAAGCAAGGCCAAGGACTCGGGGCCTTCCCGTCCGGAGATTCTGGATCACACAGTAGCAGTGGCAGTGAAGCAGGCATTTCAGAAGTTTTTTTAAATATAATTTTTATTGAATTTTCAAGTGATACATGAGAAAAAAAATATCTACCCTCCCCCCTCCCCTTAACCCTCCCCCCCCGATATATACTCCTACCTAAAAAGAAAAGAAAAAAAAGGAAAAAAAAGGAACCGCCTGAACATTGAAAGGTTTGCACATGCTCCATGGGATAAAAATAAATTTAATATATATTTGTTACTTTCCCCCAAGGAACCCAGATCTTCATCATCGGAGCTATAAATAAGGGCTCCAAATATTCAAAAATGTTACATATTTATCTCTTAAAATCTAAAACATTATTTAGCTTCTCAACTCTCATAGTTCCCTGGGGAATCTCTTTGAACTTCACCATGTTGCTATGTGTTTCCCTCCCAATCATCCAGGCAAAAAGAAAAAAAAAGATAGATAAGATACAAAAAAAGAAAAAACAAAATACCCCCCCACTAATGTTGTGAATGAAAAGATACACAACACTACCCCCCTCCATTGTGCGGGTCGTGGCTATTGCCACGCTTGCACACATGAATAGCGTAGCGATTGGACAGTGTTTCTTCCAGCTCCCCCGTAACAAAAAATTGTATATATATAAAAAAAATTAATGTCATTATTCCCAGCTAATATTCCTCAAATTTTAACCTTTCTTCCCCTCCCTCATATAATTAATAATATATTTATATATTCGTCCGCCTAAAAATTCAACAGGCCTAATCCTTGATCCAGTCTTCATCTTCAATCCATCTCGCTCCCCTGGGTTTGTTCTTGTATCTGGTGAATATTCAAAGAATCTCGCACAAACTCCTCCGCTTTCCGGTAATCGTCAAAAAATCTTTTTTCTCCACCAGGCAAGAAAATCTTCAAAGTTGCAGGATAACGCAATATAAATTGATAACCGTGATCCCATAGGGTTTTTTTCACTGGATTAAACTTCTTCCTTCTTTTCAAAAGTTCATAACTTATGTCAGGGTAGAAAAAATTTTCTTCCCTTCTGTCATCAGTGGCCCTTTTCTCTTCCTGGCAGCTTGGACAGCCGCCTGTAGAATCCTTTCTTTATCTTGAAATCTTAAAGAATTTGATTAAAATTGATTGTGGATATTGGTCATCTTGTGGCTTTGGTCTCAGAGCTCTATGTACCCACTCAATTTCAATTGATCGGTCTTCCTCTTTCATTTGCAAGGTTTCGGGATCCATCTTTGAAAAAATTCTATTGGATTATCTCCCTCTATACCTTCTTTGAGACCAACAATTTTAATGTTAATTACGTCTACTAAAATTTTCCAACACGTCCACTTTCTCCAAGAGTCGATTTCTTTCCGTGTTCCAGACAAACACATTATTTTCTGTTTTTTCCACTCTATCGTTAATATGCTTGATTGTTCTTTCCATCTTCTGAAGTTTCTTATCCATTTTATCCTGTCTTTTCATAGCTTTATCATAGCACATCTTCACATCTCTAAGCTCTGTTCTTAATTTTCTTAATTCAGCCGTTAACTTCAATAAAGCCTCTCTTATGTCTCCATCGTCTCCTTTACTTCCAATCTCTTCCAGTTCTTCCTCCTCTTCATCTGTTTTCTCTGCGATATCCAATTCTGACTCTGAGTCACTTTCAGTTGTAGTGGCCGTCGGTTCTTGTAGTTTAAGTTGTGTTGATTTGCGCATGCGTTCTTGTTTGCACATGCGCAATTCCGGCATCTTCTTCCGAGAGACCGCTACCGCCGCCATTGCTCCCCGTTCTTCTACGCCAGAGATAAAATGCGTCTCCTCCGAAGGAGATCCAACCTGAATCCGAGGTTCCATCGCTGCAGTAGGCCCTTTTTTCTTCCCATCTCGCGGCGACTTCACAACAACAGACTTCTTCTGTTGCGGTTTACGAGGCGTATCGTAGAGTAGTCTTACGAAGTTTATAAATAGTTTTCGGAAAGTATTTATTAACTTTACTTTGTTTAAACGGTACTTTGCTGATTTTTTACGGGAGAGCTGGATTTACACATCTCAATCCTACGTCATCACGTGACGCCCCGGCATTTCAGAAGTTTCACCAAATGTTCCTTCGTGCTCTCACGTCTGTCTCCATCAAATCAGGATCGTGCACGGCACCCTACTTGACAGATAACAGATATTCATCACCGGAGTGGCCGCTGCGAGCTGCGTCGTGCCGCCATCTTCTCCTCAAATGAAAGGCTTTAAATTGCTGAGCATCTCAGCAATAAGTTAATGATTAACTAATGTTGCAAAGACCAATGCGTGGTCAGTGTTGAAAGGTGGAAATAAGAAGTTTACCTGCATCATCCTAAATATCCAGTTTAAGAAGACATTGGTGAAGCACAGTGACGACAGCAAATAGACCAGACAAACTATAAATTACTGTATTAGTCAGACTTTTTCTCGGACACGATCACAGCAATCAATAGCCTGCAGCTTCCCTTTCCGAGCTGAGCTTTTGAACCGCCTGTAGGGCCTGGCGTTTTTGCAGAGTGAACTGAAGTCTCGAAGGTGCAGAGCAGTTGCAGCATGGCCTGGGCCTGGCTAAGGACGGTGGAGCTGAGGGGGTGGGACCTGGGCCCGAGAGTAGGGTATGGGCCAACGTTTGGCCATTACTGGAGCAGACTTGGAGGTGATTGAATGCAGCAGAACTGGGGCAGGGAGGGGGTGAAGCCGAGGCAGAGTCGAAGTGGCAGGGCCGAGAGTGAGGAACGACCCGAGGCTTGACTGACTTAAGCGCCGGGCAGAATTGGAAAGGTCGGGTAAGGGCCGAATCGAGGCAGCGGGGCTTGTGCCCGAGAGCATATCAAAGCGGCAAGGCCTGGAAACAAGAAAAAGGAACGGCCCAAGGTTTGTCCGATATAAGCGCCGGGCCAGATTGTAAAGGTCAGTGTGTCAGAGCTGGAGGAGACAGCCCTGACAAGTGTTTAGGTCGCTGCTCAGCAAGGCTCACTTGTCTCTGCACTGAACTGAGGCTGTGGCCTGAAATTAATGGACTCCTGAATCAGCTGCAGGATTCGTGTCTGTGGACTCGCTTTTGTGAACTTCGGTTCTGAGTGTTATTTGCTTACTTTTAGTGTTTGCACAATTTGTTTTTCTCTCCACACATTGGGTGTTTGACAGCTTTTTTTTTAAATGGGCTCTGTTGGGTTTCTTTATTTTGCGGTTGCCCTAAAGGAGACAAATCTCAAGGCTGTATGTAGTATACATACTTTGATAATGATTATACTTTGAACTTTGAAGAGAAAATGTTGAACTAATCACAACAAACCATATTCCAGCTGTGAATATGTCTCTATTTCCTGAGGAGACTGAGGTCCTTTAACATCTGTCGGACGATGCTGAGGATGTTCTGCGAGTCTGTGGTGGCCAGTGCGATCATGTTTGCTGTTGTGTGCTGGGGCAGCAGGCTGAGGGTAGCAGACACCAACAGAATCAACAAACTCATTCGTAAGGCCAGTGATGTTGTGGGGATGGAACTGGACTCTCTGACGGTGGTGTCTGAAAAGAGGATGCTGTCCAAGTTGCATGCCATCTTGGACAATGTCTCCCATTAACTACATAATGTACTGGTTGGGCACAGGATTACATTCAGCCAGAGACTCATTCCACCGAGATGCAACACAGAGCGTCATAGGAAGTCATTCCTGCCTGTGGCCATCAAACTTTATAACTCCTCCCTTGGAGGGTCAGACAACCTGAGCCAACAGGCTGGTCCTGGACTTATCTCCTGGCATAATTTACATATTACTATTTAATTATTTATGCTTTTATTACTATTTAATTACTATGGTGCAACTGTAACAAAAACTAATTTCCCCCAGGATCAATAAAATATGACAATGACTATGACTACATCAATGACCTTCGTCCCACCCTCACGTCAGCATTGACGATGCCCACAAGTGATCAGAGTTCAGTTCTACTCATGGCCGCTCAGCGTACATCGGCATGAAGCAAGATGGAGCCAGGTTTCTGGTAAAGGCTGGTAAGTAATAACAACATCCGTGACAACCAAATTCTGGAAACAGCCGTGCATTAACATCAAAAGACTAAAAGTTGCGCAAGGATCCTAACAATTTTAAGGGGAGCACGAGGAGGAACAACTTCACTCAGCGGGTAGTGAGAGTGTGAACGAGGGCTAACACAAGTTGTACATGCCCTCTCAATTTCAATCTTTAAGCGAAGTTTGGATAGGTACATGGATGGTAGGGGTATGGAGAGCTATGGTCCTCCCTATGGGCAGGCCGATGGGAGTAGGCAGTTTAAATGGTTCGACATGGACTAGATCAGCGGTCCCCAACCACTGGGCCGCAAAGCGTACGCTACCAGGCCGCGAGGAAACGATATGATTTGCCGATATGAGTCAGCTACACCTTTCCTCATTCCCTGTCACGTGCTGTCGAGCTTGAACGCACGCGAGGTCATTACCTGCGTGTCATCCATGTCAGCGTGGGAAGGAGATCAACTCCTCGAGCTTGCAAATGACAGTGGGCTGAAAAATATGTTTGACATAACATCTCTGCCGGCATTCTGGATCGAAGTCAAGGCTAAATATCCTGAGATAGTCATGAAAGCACTGAAAACGTTGCTTCCATTTCCACATATCTCTGCAATGAATGCAACGAAAACTAAATTGCGGAATAGACTGGACATAAGGAACCCCGTTCGAGTATCGCTGTCTCCCGTCACCCTTTGATGGCACTGCCTTGTTGCAGGAAAACAAGCCCAGGGCTGCCACTGATTCAGCGATATTGGTGTGTTGCAATGATTTTATATGTTCATACGGGGAAAATATGTGCTGTGTGCTTAATATCCAAACATTACTTAAAACGTTATGATGCTATTGACTTATAAGTGACTTGTATAACCATATAATAATTACAGCACGGAAACAGGCCATCTCTGCCCTTCTAGTCCATGCCGAATGCTACTCTCACCTAGTCCCACCGACCTGCACTCAGCCCATAACCCTCCATTCCTTTCCTGACCATATACCTATCCAATTTTTCTTTAAATGATAATATCGAACCTGCCTCTACCACTTCTACTGGAAGTTTGTTCAACACTTCAAGCTCCCCTGTCCTCCCCTGATAATTGACTTATCACCATATTCATGTGAGGAAAATTTACGCTGTGTGTTTAATATTAAATTCGTTAGATAAACCCTTTTAAAAATGAAATTGAGTGTATTAGCCACTTATCACCTATATTCTGGTCGTGATTAACACCCCCCCCCCGAACAGAATCACCAAAAATGATTTGTAGGAAAAAAATCGGCACGTACACACATGCGCACTGGTGCCGCGCAAGGTTTCATGGTCATTGTAGTCTTTTCGGGGTAAACACAACGTATTTGACTGCCACCCTTGTCCATTGGCAGCCCTACCTCCCCTCCTCCCCCCGGTCGGCCAGTTCGCAAGAATATTGTCAATAATAAACCGGTCCGCGGTGCAAAAATGGTTGGGGACCCCTGGACTAGATGGGCCAAAGGGCCTGTTTCTGCACTGTACTTTTCTGTGGCTCGATGACTAAGATTCAGAGTCAGATTCAAAATCAGGATTATTTATCACATGCACATCAAGACAGACAGTGAAATGTGTTATTTATGTACAGCACTTTGGTCAACGTGGGTTGTTTTTTAAATGTGCTATATAAATAAACTTGACTTGACTTATGTTAACAACCAACACACCTAGGGATGTGCTGATGGCAGCCCACCGCACAAGTGCGGCCGCGCATTCCTGTGCTTACGTAGCACGCCCACAGTGCTCGGCAGGGCAACACAGAACACAACAAGTAGCACAACAGCAACAGCAAAAACAAGCCCCTTTCCTCCTGCCCGCACACACGGACAATCCTCCAACTCCTGGCCTCCAGTCTCCAGTCTTCAGCCCTTGCATTTCTGATGCACCTAATATTTGCCTCCCCCAGGGTAGAGGGTGGTTCTAAAGTATTAGCAAAGGAAAGAAAAGTAGAAATGCAAGTTGATAGCATGGAGGCATTAGAAAAATCGGCCAAACTCACATTAGATAAGTCAACAGGACCAGGTGAGATATATTTTTTTTCCCAAACAACAGGAATTCTGCAGATGCTGGAAATTCAAGCAACACACATCAAAGTTGCTGGTGAACGCAGCAGGCCAGGCAGCATCTGTACGAAGGGTCTCGGCCTGAAACGTCGACTGCACCTCTTCCTACAGATGCTGCCTGGCCTGCTGCGTTCACCAGCAACTTTGATGTGTGTTGCAGGTGAGATATATACTAGGATTCTGAGGGGTGCACAGGAAGAAACTGACGCTATGGAGCAATGTATCCTGAATACCTTTGCCAAGGCATATAAAGCCCTGGGTCTTTATTTGAATATTAAAAAAAGAGACAGGACCTACATCGACCGTTGCCTAACCAGCCACTTATCCTGTCCTTGGAAGTGTCGACCGCTTTCCCTGCCTTGGCAGCATTCTCTCCTCAAAAGCAGAAACTTTCACAGAGAACAATCTCTGCCTGAGTAGTGCTCGGGGACACCATGCAAGATTAAGGAGAAGAGTCTTACAAGACCGCAACCTACAGGTCCAAACAAAACTTTTGTTTGAAAGAGCAGTTGTCCTTCCTACATTATTGTATAGAGCTGGATCATAGACCACCTACAGGAGACAACTGAAGGCCCTGGCTTTCCAACCATTTTTATGCCATGGACCCCTCCATTAACCGAGGGGTCCGTGGACCCCACATTCGGAAGCCCTGCCACCAGAGAACCTTATGAATGATTTTGAGGATCGGCTGGACAGGCAGGCGCACTAACACCGGTGTCCCGGAGGGAGCCACCACAAACAGCGCCTCCTCCAAGGTAAAGCAACACCAATTCCGATGGATAGGTCTTGTCACCTGGGTGCCTAGCTCACAACTCCCTAACCCCCAGTTGAAGGAAGGTCGGCGAGCCCCTGGAGGGCAAAGGAAATGCTCCAAAGATAAGATTAAAATCGGTCTGGAGAAATTCAACGTTGTATCGAAAAACTTGGACTCAGTAGCACCTGGAGGAGATCTGTTCAAGATGGCGCAGTGCCACCTAGGCTGTGCTGCAGAGAGCGAGCATTAGATGTGAAATAATGAAAAGACCCAACCACAACATTTTTGTGTCTACTCTGCACTGATATATGGATCGTGGATTGGCCTCTACAGGCAGTTCCACTGTCGAGGGGATTGGCCTATACAGAGTCCTGTTGGCTGGCCTTACCCGCTTCCACCTCTCACAACAGGGATGTAGCGTTGGACTTTGAGAGGCAGACAAGCCAACTGATAAGGGAAACTCATGTTTAATCAACGCAGCACAATGTGGTGACACACATCACAGGGAATTCTGCAGATGATGCAAATCCTGAGCAAAATGCTGGAGGAAGTCAGCAGGTCAGTCAGCATCTATGGAGGGAAATAAGCAGTCAACGCTTTGGGCCAAGGCCTTTCATCACATCAGGGTGTTGTTATGACAACAGATGTATTCGTTGAGACAAGCGCTGCAGTGTATGTGAACTTCCAGAAGTCTTTTGGTAAGATCAGAGGCTCATCGACAAACTTGAGGCATATTAGAGACATTAAGAACATGGATAGTTAGTTAACTAAGAAATAGATAATAGACAAGGGGGAGCTAACCTGGCACCAGAGGGCGACATCTTCAAGCTCATCTGCGAAACAGCTCTTTAGTGTCTCTTTTTCTCCCTTTTCAAGGAGACTGGGGTTCTGTCGGAGTCCGTGACCTACCGCTGCAATCAAACGACAATGCGTCCCCACTCCTGGAGCTTGCGGACCAGCCATTTTCGACATCTCCAGGAGAGGCCTGCAAGAGGTGCTCCGCGGGGCGCGGCCTTGCGCGACCCTGTCAGCTCAATTCCTCGTTGGCGTCAGCAACTGAAGCATTGTGGGAGATCGGAACATTGAGATAGTGGGCGCGGCTGCCGGAGGCCTCTGCGCTCAGGGGAATCTCTCTCTCTCTCGACGGTGGTGAGAAAATTTGCTGCCGATTCCTGAGCCAAAGTAACTCAGAATAAAAGCGACGCTGCAGGTTGGAACATTGTAACAGTGAGCTGTTTGTTGGTCTTCCCTCTCGCTGTGCTAGGGGGCAACACCCCTATCTCCCTTGTTAGAAAGAGAGAGAGAGAGAGAGAGAGAGAGCCTACAGCATGTCAAAGTGCTGGGTTATAGCCTGTAGCTTTTGATGGTCTATGGATTACAGTCTCTTTGGGAACCACTATTGCTTGCTTGAAGGTAGTGGGAGTGCTGGTGCTTCCTGCTGGAACAAATGGGGGGAGGGGGAGGGGGAGGTTGAAATGGGGACCCCTCTTTCTCTCTTATTAGGGAGAGAGAGAGCCTGTGGTATGTCAAATACCGGGTGAACAAGTAGTCTTTGGGATACTGCAAGTCTGTGTCCTTATTGATGCTTTGCTGCACGCTTGAGTGTTCGGTGGGGGGTGCTGATGCTTTATTGCTGGTGGGGGAGGAGGGGATCGTTGTCTTGCTGCCACTTATGTGTGGGAGGGGGGAGCGGGGGGTTCCTTTGGGGTTCTAGCATTTAACTGTCATTCATTCTTTGGGGCACTCCTCTGTTTTTGTGGATGTTTGCGAAGAAAAAGTATTTCAGGATGTATATTGTATAGATTTCTCGGACGTTAAATGTACCTATTGAAGCCTATTGATGCTTTGCTACTGCTTGTATATAGGAGGGTGAGGGGGGCTTTGGGGGGTTCTAACTTATTTCTGTTAATCATTCTTTGGGGTTTTCTTCTGTTTCATGGATCATACGACAAAAGAATCATAGAAATCTACAGCACATTACAGGCCCTTCGGCCCACAGTGTTGTGCCAACCATGTAACCTACTCTAGAAACTGCCTAGAATTTCCCTACCGCATAGCACTCTATGTTTCTAAGCTCCATGTACCTATCTAAGAGCCTCTTAAAAGACCCTATTGTATCCGCCTCCACCACTGTCACTGGCAGTGCATTCCCACGCACCCACCATTTACCTCTGACATCCCCCTTGTACCTACTTCCAAGCACCTTAAAACTATTCCCCCTCATGTTAGCCATTTTAGCCCTGGGAAAAAGCCTCTGGCTATCCACACAATCAATGTCTGTGAAGAGTACGAATTTCAGGTTGTATACTGAATGCATTCTCTGACATTAAATGGAACAATTGAATCATTGAGCATTGTGGTAAATAGCTGTTTCTTAGACAACAGGAAGATAAATAACTGTATTATCAGCGATCAGTGTTCGGGCCACTGACATTTTTAAATTTTATTAATGCCCTACATTTTAGGGTGCAGGACACAATTTCTAAACTTGTGGATGATAACATTTGAAAATACTGTGTCCTGTGAGGAGGACAGTGATGGACTACAGGATGTAAACAGCCTGGTGGAACGGGCAAATGCTTGGCTGATGACATTTACTGCAGGAAATGAGAGATGATGCACTTTGATAGAAGGGATGGCGACAGGTGACGCAGTATAGAAGATACTGATCTAAATAAGGTTCCAGGAGCAGAGGGACTGGGGGAATGTGTGTCACTGAAGGTGGCAGGGCACGTTGGCAGAGCAGTTCCTAAGGCACGAACAGTTCTGCACTTCATCAATGGAGGCATGGGCTACAAAGGCTGGGACCTTACATGGAGAAATGTGATTTCTTCTGGTCACTTCATCATAGGAAGGACATGGGGATCTGGATGGAAGACCAAAAGACCATGAGGTATTGGAGCATGATTTGGCCCATGGAGTCTACTCCGCCATTTCATCATGGCTGATCCTTTTTCCCTCTCAGGCCTGATCTCCTGCCTTCTCCCCATATCCCTTTATGCCCTGGCTAATCAAGGATCTGTCAGCCTCTGCCTTAAATATACCCAGTGACTTGGCCTTCACAGCCACCTGTAGCAACAAATTCTGAAGATTCACCACTCTCTGGCTAAAAAAATTCCTCCTCATCTCCGTTCTAAATGGACATCCCTGTACTCCAAGGTTGTGTCCTCTGGTCTTAGACTCCCCCACCATAGAGAATATTCCACATCCACTCTATTGAAGCCTTTCAGTGTTCAAAAGTTTTCATTGAGATCCCCCTCATTCTTCAGATTTACAGTGAGTTTTCTTCAGAATTCTAGACAGAGTACAGCCAAGGGAATCTGATAGATGTATACACTATGATGTGGGCTCTGGAGAGTGGGAGATTACCCCTTTTGGTGAAAGGGTCAAGAACCAGAAATAAAAGGTATAAAATAAGCTGCAAAAGAATTAATAGCAACAATGGGAAAGAATGTGGTTGGAATCTGGATTGCACTAAACATAGATATAATGGAGATAGGCTGTTGGACATGTGGCCAAGCGGTTAAGGCGTTCGTCTAGATACCTCAAGGTTGCTGGTTCGAGCCTCAGCTGTGGCAGCATGTTTGTGCCCTTGAGCAAGGCACTTAATCACACATTGCTCTAGTCTGGGCGAGGAGTGGCGCCCCACACAGACTTCCAATCTGCGCCTTGTAAGGCATGAAAATGCCCGACGCAGGCCTCTCATGGTCTGAGTCGACGTTTCTCCTCTATCATGACCCTCATGAGGAAATTGGATAAACTTATTTAATTAGAGAGACAGCACAGAAACAGGCCCTTCTTGCACAATGAGTCCGTGCCTATTCCATCCCTATGACCAATTAACCTACAACCCCATACACCTTTGGAAAGTGGAAGGAAACCAGAACACCCGGACGAAAGCCAGATACAGTCACAGGTGAGTCAAAATTTACCAGGCTTAGATGAAGGGATTTGGAGTCAATTGCTTTGGACACAATGGATGGCTGGCTTCCTTATGTGGTGTAACCATTACATGCTGCCTGTAACGTCAAAGCAATGAAGGTCCTCCATTTCGAGTGGTGTTCAGGGCTTCCTTTATCAAGTCAGTAGCTTTCTCTCGGTTTTCACTGCTGTCAGTCATGTAAGTCCCGGGTGGAGACTCAGGAATACCATCACATTCATATGTAGAAGGATTCTTCATTGCCGTTTCTGTAACAGTTATGTTTGACCAGTCAGGGTTGTTAGCCCTGAGCGGAACTCCCCAAACCTAGAGGACTGGTGGACTACTCTTAGGCTGGCCTCTGCCCTTTGACCTGTTTGCCCCTACCAAGAGCCAAAGCATAAATCCCTGACTCAGCCAACATACCTCTCTAGGTCATTGAGGCACAAAGACTCCAAACCACGACAAGGTTGTGGTCCTTCTGGAGAGGTGTAACCATTCTATGACCCTAAATGACCTACTAACAAACTATCCTTGACATTCAATGGCGTTAACCATTGTCAGATCCACCACCAATATATCCTGGAGGAGAGCGCTGGTTAGGAGCGTAACTGGGCCAACTACATATAAAATGGCCACAAGAGCGAGTCAGAGGCTAGGTACCTAGTGCAAGGGATTCAATTCCTGATATCGGAATTCTTTCCATATCTACAAAAATCCGCACTGGGAATTGACGGGTTGCCCTCACTGGGATGACTTAAGCTCAGATGAAATCTTCCAGGATAAAGCAGCCCACTTGCCTGAAAGTCCATCACCCTCCTTGGAATACTCACTTCCATCACCATCAGCTCAGTGTAGCTGCAGTGGATGCCATCTGCAGGGTGGCACGGTGGCGTAGGGGTGCTTTGCCACACCAGCGACCAGGGTTCAATTCTGCAGCTGTCCAAAAGGAGTTTGTACGTTCTCCTTGTGACTGTTCTGGTTTCCTCCCACATTCCACAGTCCAAAGGTTAAGGTTAGCACACTCTGGACATGCTATGTTGGCAGCAGAATCATCGGGTCACTTGGGAGCTGCCCCCAGACTGTCTGGGTCATTAACATGAAGGACATATTGTACTGTATGTTTCAATGTTCACGTGACAAGCAAAGCTAATCTTTCATCTTTATCTGTAAAATCAGGCTTCACAGTAGCACAGTGGTTAGCACTACACAACTACAGCTTGGGGCATCGGAGTTCAGAGTTCAATCCTAGCATCCTCTGTAAGGTTTGTTTGTTTGCCACCGGAATGTGAGGGTTTTCTCCAGGTGCTCCAGTTTCCTCCCACAGTCCAAAGGCGTACCAATTAGTAGGTTCATTGGTCATTGTAAATTTTCAGGTGATTCTGAGGCCTCTGTTGATCAGGGGTGACCATGGATGTTGCATCCTAGCTATCTAGATGTTAGGGGCTTCTTCTTTCATGTTACTTGCTAAGACTAATAAAATGGCCTCTCTGTAGTGTTATAATAAAATGGTTTCTCTGTAATTTTAACTGATGAGGTAATGTTCTCTGTAGCAGCACATTTAGGTTATAATTAGTGATAACGGGACTTGTATTTGTTTGCCAACCAATTGGGATAGATGTTATTCTTTCTTGTGTATCTGAAAGCAGTTGTTTGCAAGGGATTTGGGGGAGAAGGCGCGAGGAGGATGAAGACAAAAGACATGGCTTGAGGAGACGGTTGCTGGACCCGCTGAGCCTGGGCTCGGGGCGGCAGCCCAGGGGTCGACGACAAGCGGAGGAGGATCAGCGAAAGAGAATCCATGAGCTCCAACGTTTGTGCACTGGGCATGTTTATGGGATTATTGGTGCCTTTTATTTTTTTTCTTTTTCTTTTGTTTCTCTACTAACCCCATACTTAAATATAAAATCATAATTGTTTAACTGCAGATTGTGGACTGAATGTTATTTCGGGGTACTGATGTTACATAGGGGACACAACATGCAGCATCCACCCAAACAAGAGTGCTAAAGTTTGGCCGGGTAGGGGGTAACATCCCCGAGTTCATGCCACTAGGCAAAGCGAGTCTTACATAGATATGCAAATCCAGGCAGGAAAATATGGAGAGCAAGCTGTTGCCCATGTAGCAAGCTCCCCCTCTCCACCCATCTGATGAACCCAAAGGAACAACAGAGGCTGGCACAGTTTGGCACCAGCAGCATCACAGGAATTGTCAGTCAGCATTGAACTCAACATAGGACTGCCTCAGGGGCTCCACCTCTGGATTTTTATCCCTCAGAGTTTACTCCCAAAGCCTTCCCCATGGTATAGCCTCAAGGCAGTGGAGTTTTGAGATCAGAGTTTTCCTTCTCCTAGATGAGCTGCCAACCACAGCTGGTGAGCCCCATCTGCCCGAAGCGACTGGTTTTAAGGCACCAGTAACCCACCTTCTCCTGTCAGTCAAAATGGTTCCACTAGGCTTAGTAGCCAAGCCACATGTGAAGGCCAGGAGCAGGACTTGGCTATCGGAGGTTATTTGAGGCTCACGCCATTGGGAGCATTTAATAGGTAGTGGGAGCTTATCCCCATTACCATCCTTGGCTATGAAAACCTCAAGATGCAGATTAAATTGGGGATTGTTGGGGTTGCCAAGCAACACACCTTGAAGGGCTAGAAGGGCCCATGCCATGCGGTATCTCTAAGTAAGTAAACAAACAAACAAACAAACAAACTACATCACAGCCGCTCACCCGTTCTATTCCCACAGCACAACACGAAACTGGAAGTGGATACACCAAGACCTCTGGTTCTCCTCTGTCATCCATCATTCTCAAAGAAATACTTTCTTCATTGCCGGATCTAACTCCTGGAATACTCTACCTAAGAGCACTGAGGGAATTTATTTTACCCTCTCGCCCCACCCCTGATGTTCAAGAAAGCAACTTGTCACTAACTTTCCAAGGGCAAAAACTGGTGGGCAATAAAATGTTATCCCACAAATGAGTAACAAAGAAAACAAAACTGTTTGACATGTCCAGGAAAGTCTCCACAGAGGGGCAACTCATGAGGGTCTTTGTAAAACTCATGAGATTTCGAAGTATATTTATTATCAGCATAGCTGCTTGGCATCATATTCTACCTTGAGATTCATTTTCTTGCAGGTATTCACAGTCCGTTTGTTCGTTACATGCCGTGGTTAATCATGGTCTTTCCATGACCATGATTGTTCTTGGCTAATTTTTCTACAGAAGTGGTTTGCCATTGCCTTCTTTGGGGCAGTGCCTTTACAAGATGGGTGACCTCAGCCATGATCAATACTCTTTAGAGATTTTCCGCCTGGCGTCAGCGGTCGCATCACCAGGACTTGTGATATGCATCAGCCGCTCATACGACCATCCACCATATGTTCCCTTGGCTTCACATGACTCTTATTGGGGGGGGCTAAGCAGGTGCTACACCTTGCCCAAGGGTGACCTGCAGGCTAGCGGAGGGAAGGAGCACCTTACACCTCCTTTGGTAGAGACGCATCTCCACCCCACCATCGTTCATACCAGAACAAACAAATGCAACGGAATCAATAACAAAATAGACACAGACTAGCTAGCAATGTGTAAAAGATGACAAAATGTGCAAATAATAATAATAAATAAATAATATTGAGAACATGAGTTGCAGAGATCTTGATAGAGTCCATTGTCAGTCCTGCATCCAGTCTCCACCCAGCTAACAGGAATCACCTGCCACTCTTTTCCAACCCATTATCTGCAGGCCATTTAATCCCAGCTCTCGTCCACAATCCTTATTCACTCATACGAACCAGCCAACCTTGACCAGTTGCTCCATGCCTCCAGGTACCTTGTTGTGTTAAATGTCGGCACTGTCTTGTTTTGTGGCCCCTGGTGGCCTCTGCTGCTCTGCACTTGGGTCTACATTTCCCGATGTCCAGAGGTTGTTGAATCAGACCAGATACAGTTGCTACTGATGAGTCCTGATGAGGGGTTTCCACCTGAAACGTTGACTATTTATTCACTTCCACAGATGCTATCTGACCTGCTGAGATCTTCCAGCATTTTGTGTGTGTTGCTCAAGATTTCCAGCATCTGCAGAATCTCTTGTGCTGTGACGGTATTGGATTTGCTGACTGTGAAGTTCTCAACTCAATTCAGACTTTAAGCTTTATCAGATATAAATAGCTGCAAGTACTCTCTCTAAAAGGGAGATTATACTGTAATTGCACAACCTTCAATGATTAGTTCTCTTCCCTGTTTATTCTCCAATGTGAGCTTAGCTGCCAATACCCACTATTTGAGTGGTGGGTCCCCTCTCCCTACCAAAGTGAAAATACTTCCAGCTGACAAAGTAGCTTAGACCATAAAACAAAGGAGCAGAATTAGGTTATTCAGCCCAATGAGTCCGGTCCACCATTTCATCATTCTAGATCCCATTCAATCCCATACACCTTCCTTCTCACCATACCCCTTGATGCCCTGACCAATCAGGAATCTATCAACTTCTGCTTTAAATATACCCACGGACTTGGCCTCCACTGTAGTCTGTGGCAGAGCATTCCACAGATTCACCACTCTTCAGCTAAAAAAGTCCTCCTTTCTACTATTCTGAAAGGTCTCCCCTCAACGTTGAGGCCATGCCCTCTAGTCATAGTCATAGTCATACTTTATTGATCCCAGGGGAAATTTGATACCCCCTCTATAGGAAACATCACCTCCACATCCACCCTGTCTAGTCCTTTCAACACTCAGTAGGTTCCAATTAGATCCTCCCCATCCCATATTCTTCTAAATTCCAGCAAGTACAGGCCCAAAGCTGCCAAACACTCCTCATACATAAACCCCTCCATTCCTGAAATCATCCTTGTGAACCTCCTCTGGACTGTCTCCAATGACAACACATCCCTTCTAAGATATGGAGCCCAAAACTGTTGACAATACTCCAAATGCCGACTGACTAGTGTTTCATAAAGCTTCAACATTATCTCCTTGTTTCTGTATTCTATTACCCTTGAAATAAATACCAACATTGCATTTGCCTTCTTTACCACAGACTCAACCTGTGAATTAACCCTCTGGGAGTCTTGCACAAGGACTCCTGTCCCTCTGCACCTCTGATGTTTGAATTTACTCCAATTTTAGATAATAGTTTGCACTATAGATCCTTTTATAAAAATGCATTATCATACGTTTCCTAGCACTAGTCCATCTACCACTTTTTTGCCCAATCTTCCAACTTGTCTAAGTCCTGCTGCAATTACATTGCTTCCTCAGCACTACCTACCCCTCCACCTATCTTTGTATCATCCACAAAGTTTGCCACAAAGCCATCGATTCCATTATCCAAATCATTGACAAACAATGTGAAATACTGACCAGAACATCATTAGTCACTGGCAGCCAACCAGAAAAGGCCCCTTTTATTCCTATTTGTTGCCTCTAGCCTGTCAGCCATTCTTCTATCCATGCCAGTAATACCATGGGATTTTATATTTTAAGCAGACTATTGAAAGGCACCATATCAAATGCCTTCTGAAAATCTAAGTAAATGACATCCACTGTCTTTCCTTTGTCCACCCTGATTGTTACTTCCTCAAAGAATTCTAACAGATTTGTCAGGCAAGATTTCCCTTTACAGACACCATGCTGACTTTGACTTATTTTATCCTTAGTCTCCAAGTACCCCGAAACCTCGTCCTTAATAATGGACTCCAACACTTTCCTGACCATTGTGGTTAGGCTGACTGGCCTATAATTTCCTCCCTCTCATCTTTCTCCCTTCTTAAAAAATAGAGTGACATTTGCAATTTTCCAATCCTCCGGGACCATGCCAGAATCAAGTGATTCTTGAAAAATCATGACCAATGCATCAATTATCTCTTCAGCAACCTCTTTCAGGACTCGGGGATGTAGTCCATCTGGTCCAAGTGACTTATCCACCTTAAGACCTTTGAGTTTTCCTAGCATATGAACTTTTTCATCTGGAACCTTTCAGCCTTCTCCTTCCCATCCTCCCCCCACCTTCTTTATAGGGCCTCTGCCCCTTCCCTCTTCAGTCCTGATGAAGGGTTCCGGCCCGAAACGTTGATTGATTGTTTCCACAGATGCTGCCCGACATGCTAAGTTCCTCCAGCTTGTTGTGAGTGTTGCTTTGATCCCAGCATGTGCAGAATATTTTGTGTTCTTTACTTGCCTTTTGCTGAATTTTAAAAACTTCCCAATCATCCAACTTCCTACTCACTTTTGCTACCTTATATTCCCTTTCCTTGGCTTTTATGCCATCCTTAACTTCCCTTGTCAGCCATCGTTGCCTAGCCTTGCCATTTGAGAATTTCTTCTGTGGGACATATCTATCCTGCACCTTGTGAAATATTCCCAGAAACTTCAGCCACCTCTGTTCTGCAGTCCTTCCCACTAGTATCCCCTTCCAATCCACCTGGGTAAGCTCCTCTCTCATGCCTCTGTAATTCCCTTTAAAATACTGTTTACAACAGATTTCATTTATTTTCAGTGATACGTGTTTACATTCACACAACGCTCTAAATACACTTTTAAAACCCCCAGCTGATTTCTATACCAAACATTTCCAAATCTCAGACCACTTTGAAAATGCAAACCATTTCCTAAAACACAAATCATAAAGCATTTCCAAAACAAAGCATAATGGATTTCTTAAACACTAAGGATTTTCAAAACAAGGTACAATTCCTATAAACTGAAAAAGATATGCCTACAAGTTGCAGACGAATGTATCATCTAGCGCAAAAACTGAAGCTGGGAGAATGGAATCTCTTTCTGTTTCTTTCATGGCTTCTTGATGTTGTTTTCACTATTCCTAATCAGCCTGAACTGCCCGCTACCTTTCAGCCACTTGAGTAACTTCATACGCAAATGGTACTTCTTCAGATATTCTTTTAACACAGACAGTCGAAAAGCATTTTTGGAGACATAGACCGCAGCTTAACTTCACAGTTCACTATTAATGTTGTAAATGCTATAAAGCTAACTTTCAGGAGCAGATCAAACTTTTCCAACTATAAATACATCAGTTATTGATATAACTAAATAATATTACACATCCCTTCTGCAAGCTTACTTGAACTAAGCAACTTCAGAGTCAGCTTGTCTATTTAAAACAAGCCAAATTAAAGAACCCTGTCACAGTGTGCACTTACAAACAACTGAACCCAGGTGTGGAGGAACAACAGACTCCCATGTAGAGACAGAAACAGTTTATTTATAGGAATTCTCAAAAAACATTGGTGGCTCAATCAAGCAACACTGCAAGATAAATCATTCTTGAAGCACAAGGACCCCTGATAAGCACTAATCAGGAGACTACTTTAGATAAGCAAGGTACACTGAAAACCTGAGCCAGTCAAATTAACTTGACAAGATTAAACAGAATACACAGGGGTGTACTGATAGGCCAACAATTAACAATTACAGGTACAAAGGCCCGCAGGCCTTGTGACAGACCCATTGTCTTATAATACTAGACCTCTGAAAAACAGTAAAGCAAGTGTAGTAACTAGAATCTGCTTTCACAAACAGAGTATCTGTAAAACATAGAGCGTGTTTGTAAAGTTGTGTTTTAAACTTCAAGCTGATTACTGCTTGCCATTTACATTTTAAGAAATGAAGACAAACTCTCACTTATGATCAGAAGTCAAACAACTGTTACTTGAAAATTTACTAACATCTGTTTCTGATCTTACAAGTGGCAGATACTGTATTTAGAAAATTAGCTTAGCAAACACGAACCAGGAAGCGAATATCTAACACAGTGTTTATGAGGTGCCACTGACAGATTGGTACCAAAAGAATACAGATTTAAAACAATTATCAAAAACACCAGAGAGGTGATAATGTATTTTTGAAATAAAATTGTGAATGCATTCCTAGGGAAAATTTTGACGTGCTTCTGGAAATGAGCAGGGAAGTGGGACTTTTAAAGAGATGTGCATTCAGGATGGGCCAAAAAACTGCCTTCTTGTAATACTGCCCTATAATTTTATGAAGATATCATTTTACACAAGTTCTTCATCAGCAGGAAAAAATGCTGCAAGTTATCTGCGTTGCTTTGAGGTGCCAGTGAAATATAAAAATCTTACTAATGTTGTCTTGCCTCAAATATTTCTTTGCTGATCCAAATAAAACAGATATTAATTTTCTTATCAAACATTGCCACTGAGGCCATTGGCACAGAAGGAAGAAACACACACACACACGGCGAAGAATTATAAGCATGACTGCATTTATATCAAAGCAATCCAGATATAAAATTTACAGTATCTATTTCTAAGCTTCAAACAACTCTGAGGTTTATCAATGAAGGCAAAGGATATAAGGGCTGGGAATTCATGAGGAACAACCTCATATGGAGGCCAAGGGAGGCCTTTACCAGATAAAAACGTCCAGCAGTCTAACGCTCCAGTGCCAATCCATTTTCAGAGTTAGTTGGTTCAGCAGGTGAGTTGTCTTCCTTTGTTGGGGGATTGAGTTCAAGAGCCGTAAGGTAATGTTGAAGCTCTATCAAACTCTGGTTAGACCGTACTTGGAGTATTGTCTTCAGTTCTGGTGACTTCTTTATAGGAAGGATATGGAAGCTTTAGAGTGGGCTCAGAGGAGATTTATCAGGATGCTGCCTGGATTAGAGAGCATGCCTGATGAGGAAAGGTTAAGCAAAGGAGCAAAGGACGATGAGAGTTGACTTGGTAGAAGTTTGCAAGAGGATAAGTGGCTAGAGATTGAGTGGAGAGCCAGTGCCTTTTTCTCAGGATGGATGTGACTAATACTGTCACAACCACGGACTCTGCTGTGGGGTCTATGCACCCATGCAGACGGGCTGCTGAAAAGCTTCAGCAATCGCTCTCGTGAGAATGCACGTGCCAGCTAATTACTGATAATATGATAGTATTTAACTCCCTTCTTTTCTTTCTAGTCTTGTTAACACTTGACCAAAAGCACAGCAACATTTACATTCCATGCTTTCCCTTGTCCTTGTCTGGAAAAGAGGACTATCATTCTGGCAGGCTCTGTAAAGGAGCGATACTCATTTAGTTTTTATTGTTTCCAGCCGTAGTGTTGACATTTAGATTTCAGTCCGAGAGTTTTAGTTAGTGGCTCTGTTGGCCTAGCATTTATTATTTTTCTTTTCCTTTAAGTTCTGCAACAGTTCTCATTAAAGTCACTGAACTGTCCACCCACTTCAGTATCTCTCTCTTTCGCTGCACTTGGGCCATATCCAAAAGTTTTGACAAATATGAGGAGGGGACACAACTTCAAAGTGATTGTACAGGGTAGATGTCAGAGATAACTCTTTTTTACATGAAAAGTGGTGGATGGTTGGAATGCGCTGTCTAGGCTGATGGTAGAGCCAGATACATTACAGACATTTAAGAGGCTGTTATATAGGCACATGGATGAATGGAAAATGCAGCTGTATGTAGGAGGGAAGGGTTAGATTGATCTTGGAGTAGGTTTAAAAAGTCGGCACAATATCATGGACTGAAGGGCTGGTACTGTGATGCTCTATGTCCCATGTTACATCTTTAAATAGAGACCTGAAGTACTCTGGTCCACTTCACTGAGTTCAACATCCTTATGAGCCATGGCTCATTACATTTTTACCAAATAAAGCAGGAAAAAGGTGCAAACGCTCGTGTGTAATTGCACGTGGGAATTGTGAGCATGGTGTTGTAGTGAAGTCTGATCCTGCAACGCTCCCACTGCATGTTCGTGCATAACCTGATGTTTAAGTTATCATGTCATTTCTTGTCATCAGTGGATCCAAGTACTGGAGCTTTCGTCTCAATACTTACAGCACGTTATGCCGCTGGTGTTTGGGGCAGCAATGAAGATCCTCCATCTCTGTCTGTCCACACCTTCACACCCAGATATACAAGGATTCTTCATTGCTGTTTCTGTAAGAATTATTTTTTGACTAGTCAGGGATATTAGCCCTGAGCTGAACCCTCGAAGCTGGAGGACAGATGGAGCAAGAGAGGGATCGCTCGAGTGGAGGGCCGTCTTCCGACAACAGCGCACGCTGCCTACCGTCTCGATGTTTCGGTCTCCCGCACGTTTCATTTGGCGACATCAGATGCCAGTGAGCGTTCAACCAATCTCAATAAAACTTATCTATCAGGAGCTGCAGAAAGGAGACTGGAAACTGATTCCAAATTTTCAGATTGCACAAATACTAAATTAAAAAGAAAATTAACATTCTGTGGGTAAATCTCTGCGATAATAAACTATAATATTTAAAACTTGGAACCATCAGGCTTGAATGGATATAAAGGAGCAACATGTTAAATTGAGCAAATATATTTAATTTACTGAAATGCATAAATCTGAATATACTAGTGAGATATTAATCCTGACAAATAGCCTGGAAAATTAGAACATCTACTTAAACTGAGATCCATCAAACCTAAAACTAACCAGAACTAATACCATACCTCATACAAGAAAGCTTTCTCATTATAATTTGGTAATGAGCTCATCTTTTATACTGAAACTGCTGCTGCAGGACTCCGAAATCAACAAAATTCTGGGTACTTTTTATGGAAATATTTAGGTTTGTCAATGATACAAGGATCGAGTTATGCACTTCCACAGAGAAAAAAAAAACTTTGGAACATGAATGCAGAAATATAAAGTGGCCAGCTGTGAATATGACATAAGAGCAAAATTAGGCCATTCAGCCCATCAAGTCTGTTCCACCATTCAATTATGTCTGATATAATTTCCCTCTCAATTCTCCTGCCTTTTCCCCGCAACCTTTGCCCTCCACTTTAAATATACCCAATAACTTGTCTCCACAGCCATCTGTGACAAAGAATTCCACAGATTCATCACCCTCTGGCTAAAGAAATTTCTCCTCATCTCTATTCCAATATGACGTCCTATTCTGAGGCTGTGCCCTCTGCTTCTAGACTCTCTGTTATGATATACACCCGACCTCACCAGCTTCTGGGGTTTAGACGCTCCAATTCTCTAGATTATGGATAACTGGTGCAGACCTTTTAAAGATTCAGGCCCACGCAGCTAATTGGCAGCCATGTTTTGGTGCCAAGATTTGGATATTTAAAGAGCATCTGACCTCAGGTTCAGGGTCAATCGTCAGCTCAACTTTGGTTCAGTCTGCGATTGCGTTTCGGGTTTCTGTCCTGTTTGTATTCTTGTCTGGTCTCGTCAGATTCTCGTTTAACATCTAATCAAGAATCTGTTCTTGTCTCAGTCTTGAAACTGTGTTCAATTCTAGTCTCGGGCCCTGACTATCCTCACCTAGGCCTCCGCACTCTTCCACTGTTGGAAATATCCTCAGCATGTCCAATCTGTTTTGTGGAGTGAATGAATCACACAAATATATGGCATGTGAGGTACCATTTGGCCTATTGTCTGCACATCAGGTAAAAAAGTTATCCAATCTAACCTCACTTCCTATTCCAAGTCTATAATTTTGCATGTTACAACACATAAGAACACAAGAAATAAGAGCAGGAGTCAGCCATCTGGCCCATTGAGTCTGTCCCAACTGTCATCGAGTTCAGATATGGCCCAAGTGTGGACTGAGGGACGCTGAAGCAGGTCGATAGTTCACAGACTTTAATGTGAACAGTGTAAAAGGGAAAAGAAAACAATAAACACTAGGCCAAACAGGGCCGTTAACTCAGACTCTCAAATGGAAAACGAAGCCTACACTGCGGTGGAAGAGAACAACTAAGAATAAAACGAATACCGCTAGTCTTCAGAGTCAGTTGACTTGACAGTCCAATTTCTCAGGCAGGGCGGAATGCAAACAGGCAGCGAAGCATTGCTGTGTCCAAGTCTCGACAAATACTACAAAGGAGTGAATGGAGTTAAATACTATCACAATAAAATAATAATTAGCTGACACGTACGTATTCACGAGCGCTATCATCGAATCTGCTGCGCGGCCGAATCCGTGGTTGTGACACCAATATTCAATCAGATCATGGTTGCTCTGGCCATGGACTGCCTGTTTCTCTTAACCCTTAATTCCCCTACTATGCAAAAACATCTCAGAATCACAGTCAAAGTTCAAAGTTCAGATTAAATTTATTAACAAAGTATGTATACTATAGACAACCTTGGGATTCATCTCCTTACAGGCAGCCACAAAACAAAAAAACAATGGATCCCATTTAAAAAGACCTTCAAATACACAATGTGCAAAGAAAAAGAAACAAATTGTGCAAACAATAAAAGTAAGCAAGTGTTACGTACCCCGTAACTGGGTTGCCAAACCAGCAGAAATGGATCACTCAGTTGGAGTCTGGATTATTAGAACTAAGAAAGTTTTATTAAAGAAACAAGCAACACAGTAATCAAAAGGATAATAAATGCAACAGTTCAGCAATGATAAACACACATGTGCACAGAATTAAGATAACAGCATCAATCAAGCTCTATCGTTGTCTAGGGGTAAATGACCAGTTTCAAAGTGACACAAAAGTCCAGTTCAATTTAGTTCAGTTCGCGGTAATCGTTGCCATGGCGATGGACAATGTGGGGGGAAGGAGAGAGAGAACGAGAACGACTGATCATTCAGAACGGCTTCCACTCACAGACCTGCGATATTGCTCACAAGCAGCTTTCGGGCGGGTCCTTTGTGATGTCACCTGAGGTCACCGACTGTGACCCCTCCTCCAGATGCGGTTGATCCTCTGCAGTGAACCCGGCACCCAAGCAAGGGCGGACACACATCGGGTTCCCGCTGATCGTATCTTTCCACCCTGTGCGTTTAAGGCTGATCCCCTGATCAGCCGTCCAAGAGCTTCCCACCGACTTGTGAGAGGCGCACCGCTTCCAGGGTCTCGTTACCTCGGGGTGTCGTGTGTGTCCTGCCTTAGCGAACCTGTCCCTTTTTATCCCCCTGCTGGGGTATCGCCTGTCCATCACTTCAAACAATTCAGGGTTCAAAGGGGGAGCCGCTCTAGACAATACCCAGACTGATGGCTCCTTCATTAACATCTCCAAATGCTGCTTCATTGTTCCTTATCTCTCCTTCCCCTGAGGACAGGTGGCAGACCAACTGCTGATGCCACAGATGCTAGCCCAGGCCAGCAAACATCTTAATTTATGTGTATTCTCGTCACACAAGTAACACTCAGGACTGAAGTTTGCGAAAGTGAGTCCACAGCTACGAAGCAGTCATCACTGCAGCTGATTCAGGAGCCTGTTAGCTGTAGGCCGCAGCCTCACTTGGGCACGGAGATGAGTAAACCTTGCGAAGCAGTGATCTGGCCTGGCTTGTCCCTCACCTCTGGCCCCAGAACCCTGGCTTTTTCGATCCGGTCCAACACCTAAATCATCCAAACCGCAGGTCGTTCCTCATTCTCGAGCACGGGCCCCATCGCCTCGATTCAGACCGTACCTGCCCTTTCCAATTCGGCCCAGCACTTAAATCGATCAAACCTCCAGTCTTTCCTTGCTCTCAGGCCTGAGCTCGGGCCCTGCCACCTCGATTCTCCATTGCCTCCATTCACCTCGCCTCAGCTCTGCCACATCGAATCACCTCCAAGCCCACTCCATGAATGGCCAAACTTTGGCTTATTCCCCGCTCTCAAGCCCAGGCCAGGCCACTTTTATTCAGCCTGTACCTATTAATTCAGTCAGAATCAGGTTTGTTGATTGCGGCAGCAGTACATTGCAGCACATATTATTTTTTTTAAACCACAAGTTAGTGAAAAATGAATACAAAAAAAATTAATTAAGTAAGAAGTCAAAAAAAGAAAGGAAAAAATAGTGGGTTCATGAATGGAAAAAAAGCTTGAAAAAAAGATTTTGCAAGAAACTCTCAGCTGGGCAGGCAGCATCTATGGGAAAGATGTGATTGCCACTGGGTCATAGACGTTGAGGCATTTCACCCTGCTCTCTTGGGCCATTGGTATGAATGTCGCCCTTTTGAAATGGGTGGGAACCTCCGACTGCAGCAGTAACAGATTGAAGATGTCCCTGAACACACCCACCAGCTGGTTGGCACAGGTCTTCCCTAATGTCCTACCAGGATGCCTGCCGCCTTGCGAGGGCTCACCTTCTTGTAAGATGCTCTGATGTCAGCCTAACTGTTCTGACATTTCAATATATTTGAAGACATGAAGTGTTTGTGTTTCTGACGAAGGATCCTCAACCTGAACGTTACTCTGGTTTGTCTCTCCATTGATGCTGTCTGACCTGCTGAAAGTTTGTTGCAAAATCTTTGCTTCATCCATCTGCCTATCTAAGGATCTCTTAAATCCCTTAATGTATCTGCCTCGATTGTCACCACTGGCAGTGCTTTCCACGCACCCACTGCTCTCTGTTTAGAAAGCTAACGGCAATGGACAAGACCAACGTGGTCTACAAAATCCAATGCAGGGACTGCAGCAAATATTACATCGGCCAAGCTGGGAGAAAACTATCTATGAGGGTCCACAAACATCAACTGGCTGTATAGTGGCATGGCCAGCTCTCCCTAGAGTCTACCCATGAAGATCGAGAGAAGCACAAATTCCAATGGACATCAATGAAAGTCATGGCACAAGCAAACACATGGCATGCAATAGAATTCCTAGAAGCGAGATCTTCTGTAAACAATTTTGTAAACAAGCATGAAGACCTCAGTCCTACTTATGAGCTGATGCGGGCAAAATTCCAAACCACAACAAAGTTCACTACACAACAAATCAGTGACGAGATTTCCTTCCTGCATCACCATTGAGCTTCCAAAATGATGACCTATCAGCTGATTGAGAAGTATATAAATGCCAAGCATTCAGGGGGCACACCACAATCAACAGTGCACTGATGATGTCTCTGCGTATGGTGATGAAACGTTTGCAAGTAAGTTGCCAAGATCGGAGAACAACTCAACCCAACCAGAAAACTTACGTCTGACATCCCCCCCCCCCCACCAATACTTTCTTCCAAACACCTTAAGTTTATGCCCTCTCTGCAGCTGGTACTGTTGTTGTCTTAAACTCCTGGGTTCAATCCTGACCCCCGGTTCTATCTGTGTGGAGCTGCACGGTCTCCATGAGACTCTCGGGGATTCCCCCAATTTCACCCCACATCCCAAAGACATGTGGGCTGGTGAGTGATCTGGCCACTATCACTTGCCCCTAGTATGTAGGTGAGTGGTAGATTCTGGGAGGAGTTGATGGGGATGTGGGAAGAATTCTAAAGAAGGGTCTTGGCACAAAACATCCATTCATTTCCATTTTTCTTTCATCCATATGTCTAAAAGTCTCTTAAGTGTCCTTATTGTACCTGCCTTTACCACCTTCTTGTAGCACAATCCATGCATTCACCACTCTCTGTGTAAATATCTTTGACATCACCCCTATACTTTCCTCCAATCACCTTAAAATTATGCCCCCTCATATTAGCCTCTTCCACCCTGGGAAGGAAGTCTCTGACTGTCCACTCCATTGATGCCTCTTACCATCTTGCACAACTCCATCAAGTCACCTCTCATCTTCATAGAAAAGTCCACACAGAAACGGGGCTTTTAGTTCATCTGGTCCATGCCAAGCCGCTTAAACTGTCTACTCACATCAACCTGCACCAGGACCATACCCCTCCGTATCCTACCATCTATGTACCTATCCAAACTTCTCTTAAACGTTGAAATCAAACTAACATGCACCACTCACATTGGCAGCTCGTTCCACACTTTCATGCCCTGCCCGAGTGAAGAAGTTTCCCCTCATGTTCCCCTTAAATCTTTCACCTTTCACCCTCAACCCATGACCTCTGGTTGTAGTCCCACCCAGTCTCAGAGGGAAAAGCCTGCTTAGATTTACCTTATCTATACCCCTCATAATTTCGTATACCTCCATCAAATCTCCTCTCAATCTTCTACATTCCAAGAAATAAAGTCTGAACCACATAGCTCAGGCCCTCCAGACCCAGCAACATCCTTGTAAACTTTCTCTGGACGCCTTCAACCTTATTTACGTCCTTCCTGTAGGTAGGTGACCAAAACTGCATACACTTTCTTCACTCCATAAAGAATAGTCCCACCTCACTCAACCTATCCTCATAAGAAATGCACTCTAATACAGACAGCATCCTGGTAAAACTCCTCTGCAACCTCTCGAAAGCTTCCACATCCTTCCTGTAATAAAGTGACCAGAACCGAGCACAATATCCCAAGTTTGGTACAACCAGAGTTTTATAGAGCTGCAACATTACCTCACTTTGAATGCAGTCTCCTGGCTAATGAAGACCAACACAACCCTATCAACCTGCATGGCAAATTTGAGGGATCGATGGACACTTCTGAGACCATCTCTGTCATGGTCCCAAGTTTTGGTGCTCTAATTCCCCAGAGTATGGTTAGCTGCCGCTATCCCTGTAAGACTCATACAGCCAACTATTGTCTGCCATATTCCTTCATGTGCTTAAAGGCCTCATGCCGAGCACTCAGTAGTGCTTAAAAGCCTCATGCCAAGCAGTCATAGGAGTTCATTTTTAGTACAACTGCTTGTGATTTTGCCTTTGGATTTTGTTTGTGCTGTCTTGTTTAGCCTGAGTCAGAGTTAGTTCTAGACTTTACTCTGCACTTGGGTTGGCCACCATCCAGAACGATTGAGCCACCATGAACCCGGCAGAGCATGAATGTCTGCGAAACTGCATTGGCCTGCCAGGGAGCAACTGTAGGCAGGCACGACAACATGCATCGGGAGGTCTTCACCACTCTGCAGAAGCTCTTTGACCCCAGTAGGCAGCTTCCATGTTTGGGCGGAGTGGCTGCCAGTTCTGGGCAAGTTCAAGCTGGAGACCCTGTCAATACTCATGAGGGATGGTTGCACCTACCGGTTCCCGAGCAGTATGATGGTAATCCTGACGCACGCCGAGGATTCCTGGTACAGTGCTCCTTAGCCTTTAAGTTACAGCCATCCAAGCCTCTGTCGGAATGCAGTAAGGGAGCTGATATCATCTCGCTCCTTACTGGAAGAGCTTTTGTCTGGGACACTGCATTATGGGAAAAGGATTCACCCATCTGTGCCAGTGCCTTTTCTCAAAGACTTTGAGGAGGGTGTTTGATCACCCATCCGAGGGCGTGGATCTGTGATAAAGCTCCTCAACTTTCACCAGGGAATTTGGTCCATGGCTGATTATTCCACAGAATTTCGTACCTTGGCCGCAGAGATCATGTTTGCTGTTGTGTACTGGGACAGCGGGCTGAGGGTAGCAGACACCAACAGAATCAACAAACTCATTCGTAAGGCCAGTGATGTTGTGGGGATGGAACTGGACTCTCTGACGGTGGTGTCTGAAAAGAGGATGCTGTCCAAGTTGCATGCCATCTTGGACAATGTCTCCCAACCACCACATAATGGACTGGTTGGGCACAGGAGTACGTTCAGCCAGAGACTCATTCCACCGAGATGCAGCACAGAGCGTCATAGGAAGTCATTCCTGCCTGTGGCCATCAAACTTTACAACTCCTCCCTTGGAGGGTCAGACACCCTGAGCCAATAGGCTGGTCCTGGACTTATTTCCTGGCATAATTTACATATTACTATTTAACTATTTATGGTTTTATTACTATTTAATTATTTATGGTGCAAATGTAACGAAAACCAATTTCCACCGGGATCAATAAAGTATGACTATGACTATGAGAGGGGTTGGAATATGGAAGTACTAACTGCTCCATTCCACAAGGGATTGAGTGACGAGCTAAAAGATACCCTTGTGCCCGAGACCTAGCGGAAGATCGAGAGAGTCTTGTGGACCTGGCAATTTGACTTGTTAGCCCAATAATGGAAAGGTGAAGGAATAGTTGATGCCAAAGAGAGTCTCTTCCGTCCTTCCTACTGCCTGGGCTAGGGCTCCTCTTTGACTGCTGCTGATCCCAGCCACCGAGAAGCCTATGCAGATAGGTTGGAACAGGGTCTCTCGAGCTGAGAGAGAAGAAGTTAGGAGAAGTGTGGCATTTGCTCTGGGGAGACCAGACGTTATAGGAACTTCTTGGACCTCCAACAGGCCAGAAGATTGAAAATCCCCTTCTCAAGTTCTCAACCAGTGGCTCAATGCCAACGGCCCTGGACGGGAGACCTTTGGTGCTGGGGCAGGTCAACCAGCAAACATCCCCGCTCAAGCTCAGGAATGGCCAGCTTATGGAATCAATCCAGCTTCATCTCATTCGCTCCCAAGAAATGCCACTCATTCCTGGTCATCCCTGGTTGTCATTCTGCTACACAGGAGTCAATTGGACAACCGGTGTCATTCTGGGCTGGTCAAGCTATTGCAAAAGTACATGTCTCCAGAAGAGGCCTAAGATACCTTTCAAGTTACCTCCCAAAATACCTTCTGAGGCAACTTTCAACATGCCTCCCAAGTTACCTGTTGAGCCTTCCACCTCTAACCCTAGTGCATCCGATTTGTCTAGAGTCCCTCCAGAATATTCTGACCGGCTGAAGGTCTTCAGCAAGAAGACGGGATGAGGACTGCCCCATAGATCTGCTGCCGGGTTCTTGTCCTCCTTGGGGACAGCTTGGCTCCCTATTGGTCCCAGGGAGAAAAGCCATGGAGGGCTACATCCAAAAAGCTCTGGCATCTGGATTTAATCAACTGTCCACTTCTCCTGTTGGGGCCGGGAAACTCATCGTCACCAAGAAGGATGGTGGAGTAAGGCGCTGTATAGACTACAGGGGGCTAAATCAGATCACTGTTTAAAAACCGGCATCCGCTCTGTTTCATGAACATGGCCTTTAAGGTGCTCAGGGAGCTACAATATTTACCAAATTCGACCTCCATAGCACCTACAATTGCATCCACATTTGTGAGGGAGAGGAATGGAGAACAGCTTTCAACACCTATAGGCCACTACGAATAGCGGGCCATGCTATTCAGGTTGGCAAATGCTCCAGTGGTATTTCAAACCTTCAACAATGATGAGCTCTAGGAGATGCGACACCACTTTGTCTACCTGGACAATATACTCATTTTCTCCCAGACCACTCAAGAACACGTTCAGCACGTCCGGCAGGTTGTACAATGGCTTCTCGAGGTTCATCTGCAATTTCAGATCAATGGTGGCGCCAATCACCAAACTCACTATGAAGTCCACTGGGCCCTTCTGCTGGACCCTACAGGCCAAGGCAGCTTTTATGGAATAAAACAAAGATTCACGTTCGTACCTGTCCTAACTCCTCCAGACACAGGCTTACCTTTCATGGTAGGGGTCGATGCATCAGACATGGGAGTAGGGAACAACTTATATTATCGACTGGCCTTGAACCACAAACTGCATCCCTGTGCCTTCTACTCGAGAGGTCTTTATCCCACAGAGGCAAACTATGAAATCAGGAATTGTTGTCCGTTAAACTGGCGTTGGAGGAGTGGAGGCACTGGTTGGAGGAGTCCAAACACCTGTTTGTGGGATGGACCAGCCTCAGAACCCTAGCCTACATCCAAGATGCAAAGAGGCTGAATTCCAGGCAAGCATGTTAGTCACTGTTCTACAATGGGGTCAACTTCCTTATTACTTAATGATAATATCAGTAGTAAGTACTTTATTGAATCTGGGTGGGAAATTCTTTCATTACAGCAGCAACATTTGAAAACACACTTAGCAGTGTGCAGACTTAACTAATAACAAAGTACAGAATAATAATATACACAATAATAATGTACCAATTTGCAAGTTCCTCGGCACACACGTCACCGAGGATCTCACATGGTCTGTACACACCGGCTGTGTGGTGAAAAAAGCACAACAGCACCTCTTTCACCTCAAGGGGTTGAAGAAGTTTGGTATGGGCCCCCAAATCCTAAGAACTTTTTACAGGGGCACAATTGAGAGCATCCTGACTGGCTGCATCACTGCCTGGTATGGGAACTGTACCTCCCTTAATTGCAGGATAATGCAGAGAGTGGTGCGGACAGCCCAGCGCATCTGTAGATGTGAACTTCCCACTATTCAGGACATTTACAGAGAGAGGTGTGTAAAAAGGGCCGGGAGGATCACTGGGGACCCGAGTCACCCCAATCACAAACTGTTTCAGCTACTACGGTCCGGGAAACGGTACTGCAGCATAAAAGCCAGGACCAACAGGCTCCTGGACAGTTTCTTCCACCAGGCCATCAGGCTGATTAATTCATGCTAATGGAATTATATTTCTATGTTATGTCGACTATCTTGTTGTACGTACTATTTATTTCAAATTACTATAAATTGTACATTGCAAATTTAGACGGAGACGTAACGTAAAGATTTTTATTCTTCATGTAAATAATAAGTCAATTCAATTCAGTTCTATGTACTAATGTGCAATAATAATGTATGAAATAATAAGGCAGAGACTATTGTACTGTGATGTGTGTTCTCCTGTTGCACAGAGATGAGCTGTTGTATATGCTTATTGGACTTAGTAGGAAAGATTTTCTGTAATGATCCCTGTGACATCAGAGCTGAATGAATCTGTACGAAAGGGTGCTCCACTGCTTATTCAGTAGGTCATGAAGAAGATGTGCCAGGCTGTCCATAATGGATAACAGTTTGTTCAGTGACCTCCTCTCCACCACTAACTCAAAAGAGTCCAGGCTTGTAGCCAAGGATGGACCCAGCCTTTTTGATGAGTTTGTTTAGTCTATTTTGCATCACCAGCACCAATGCTGCTCCCCCAACATAAAGCCATAAAGAGGACTGCACTCGCTACAACAGACTGGTAAAAGATCTCCAACATCCTGCTGCACACATTGAAGGATCTCAGCTTCCTTAGAAAATAGAGTCGGCTCATCCCCTTCTTGTACACAGCCTTGGTGTTGGTTTTCTAGTCAAGTCTGTTGTCGAGGTGAACACCTAAGTATTTGTACTCCTCCACCACCACAACTTCTTCTCCCAGAAACAAAAAATCAAAAACCAGATACCCTCTCTTGATAGTTCAAAAGCATTTAACTGGGAGGAGAACCCTTCAACCATAATTCCCAGCTCTAGAGTGATGGCAAATATCTACTAGAACATAGACTGGATAGTGCACCAAGCCCAAGAGCAACATAGGACAGACCCAGGTAATGGTCCTCCTGGATGTATCTTTGCTCCTGAGCCTGTTCATTCAGAGCTGCTCAACAGGCAACGCACTGTGGAACTGGCTGGGCATTCCGGGGTGGCTCACACCCAAGAGGCATTACCAGCGGCCAGGCCTGACTAAGGATGTCCAGGAATATATCTTGGCGTGAGATGTCTGTGCACAAAGTAAAGAATCCAAGCACATCCTCAAGATCTGCTTCAGGCTCTCCCCATTCCTACTCATCCTTGGTCCAATATTTCTATGGACCTTGTCACTGGTCTTCCAGCATCTTGGGGTAATACAGTAACCATGGTGGTCATAGACATTCTCCAAGGCCTGCCGCTTTGTACCCCTTCCCAAACTACCGTCGGCTTCAGAGACCACCAAGCCTATGTTACAACACATCTCCAGGATTCACGGTTTCCCGATCTCTGATCACGACTTCCAGTTTGCCTCAATGTTTTGTGAGCTCATTGGACCCTCTGTCAGTCTGTCATCTGGGATCATCCACAGACCAAAGGGCAAATGGAGAGGGTCAACTAGGACCTAGAGAGAACACTCAGAGGTCTAGTTTTGGGGAAACATACCACCTGGAGTAAGAACCAAATCTGGGCAGAGATTGTGCACAGCACACTTAAGTATTCATCTATCGAGATGTCCCCTTGCGAATGCCAATTTGGGCATCGTTCTCCACTGTTTCCAGAACAAGAAATGGAGGTGGGGGTTCCATCAGAGGACCAATTGGTCCAGAGATGTCACCAAAAATGGGCTAAGGAGGGTGGGGGGGGAGGGGGAGAGAGAGAGAGAGAGAATGAGAATGAGAATGAGAATGAGGATGGATGGAATGGATCTTGGCCAATTTCCAGCAAAAACAAGACCAGACCAACAGCCAGAGAAGGCAGGGAACAGCACTTCCTCTGGTCAATGGGGTCTGGCTCTCAACTAGAAATCTCCCCATATGGATTGAATCCAGAAAATTGGCCCCTCATTACATCAGTCCATTCAAATTCCTGCAACACATCAACCCAGTTACTTATTATCTCCTACAACCGCCATACGGATTCACCCCATAGTTCGTGTATCCCACCTTAAGCCCTTGAGCGCTAGCCTCTTGGCTCTGATTCCTAGACCTCCTCTGCCTCCCAGAACTGTTGAGAATCAACCCGCCTACACAGTCTAGCAACTTTTGGACTCACACATTGTTCGAGGTAAAAGGCAGTGCCTGGTGAATTGGGAGAAATATGGCCCAAGTGAAAGCTGCATTCCTTTACGGGATATCTTGAACACTACCTTGGTAGAGTACTTTCACCATATAACCATATAACAATTACAGCATGGAAACAGGCCATCTCAGCCCTTCTAGTCCGTGTCAAACTCTTACTCTCACCTAGTCCCACCGACCTGCACTCAGCCCATAACCCTCCATTCCTTTCCTGTCCATATATCTATCCAAATATCTATCCAATTTAACTTTAAACGACAACATCGAACCTGCCTCAACCACTTCTGCTGGAAGCTCGTTCCGTAAAGCTACCACTCTCTGAGTAAAGGAGTTCCCCCTCATGTTACCCCTAAACTTTTGCCCTTTAACTCTCAACTCATGTCCTCTTGTTTGAATCTTCTCCACTCTCAATGGAAAAAGCCTATCCACGTCAACTCTATCAATACTCCTCATAATCTTAAACACCTCTATCAAGTTCCCCCCCCCCCCAACCTTCTACGCTCCAAAGAATAAAGACCTAAATTGTTCAACCTTTCTCTGTAACTTAGGAGATGAAACCCAGGCAACATTTTACTAAACCTCCACCAGCACCATCTTGATTGCCCTGGGCCGTCAGAACCCGGCCGTGGGGCAGGGTGGGAGCGGGGTTGTTCTCTCATAGTCTTGACCTGTGGCAAGCATCCAAGTTTCGGCACTCTAATTCTCCGGAACTGCCACTGTCTCTTTAGGACTCAGACTGCCAAGTATTCCATGCAACATTCCTTCATGGAAACTCTGTACTTAAGGCCTCAATCTGAGCGCGCAATTGTAGGAGTTCCATTTCTAGGACTGCTCTTTGTTATTCCATCTTTGGATTTAGCTTGTGTCACCTTGTTTATTTTGAGTCTCAGTTAATTCGAGACCTTACTCTGCACTTGGGTTCACCACCTGTTACGAGGAAGCAGGTTCACAGGTTTGGTAAGTGAGACAGAAGACACTGATTAAGAATAGGCACTTATTTACAGACAAACAGTAAGACATGTGACCCGACATCTAAGCCACTCTAATTTACAAAATCTATGGTTCTAAACACTTGGTAACATTTTAAACTCAACAGGTACCTCATTACGTCTCCCTGAGTTACACAACTACAAAACTCAAGGACACAGCCTCAGAGTAGATGGACGTCCTTTCAAAACGGAGACGAGGAGCTATACCTTTAGCCAGAGGGAGGTGAATTTGTTGAGATTGTTACCACAGGCAGCCGAGGTGGCTAAGTTGTTGGGTATATTTAAGGCTTAGGTTGAAAGACTCTTGATTAGTCAGGGCAAGAAGGGGTACGGGGAGGAGGCAGGAGATTGGGACTGAGAGTGAAATGGATCAGCTACGGTTAAATGGCAAAGCAGATTCAATGGGGTAATTCACCTAATTCTGCTCCTATATCTTATGATCTTATGGTCTGAACATTCAACAAACAGATACTTAGCTAAGTGTGTGTGTGGCCTTCCTATATCTACAGCATCTTTCCTGATGTTCCTCTGGAGACAAAGGAAAGCCTGCGAGTCTCTTGCACGTGCTATTCTGATACCCCTGAGGCACACAGAACCAGTCATCGATGCCACGTTGCACAAGGCAACCAATGGGCAAGAGCAGCTGCATCCTTCGAAAGGGCCAATTGATGACTGGCGTGACGGACGCGGCTTTCAACTGACAGCTAGACTAACCTTTCACATTACACCACCATCCAAAGCTCTCTCATTACAATCTCTCCAAGTTTAACTCCCACGCAGACATATATAAATGCCAATACTACTCCAAGAGCTAGACCATTTTACAGTGTATATACCATTTTCAGCATTATAGAACATCTGAAGACAATGCTGAAGCACTGTTGGAAAATAATAACTCGGCGCTGCACCAAGTTGGACAGATGCACAGAGGCTGATCAAAGAGGTAGGTGTTGGGACTGGGACACAAGACAGATAGACGCTGGAGCCTGAAGCATATAGCAAGATGCTGAAAGTACTCGAATAGTCAGGGAACGTCTGTTACAAATCGTTCACAAAGTCTGTCGGGGTACAGTGGAGAGCATTATAACTGGTCGTATCACCACCTGCTGTGGGAGCTCCAATGCACAGGGTCGCAGGCGATCGTGGACTCCCCCGGTTCCGACACGGGCACAACCCTCCCCCCCCCACTGTCGAGAGCATTTTCAAGACTATCAAGAAGGCAGCATCTGTCACTAAGGACCCCTCACCATCCGGGATATACCCTCTTCACATCAATACCATCATGGAGGCAGTACAGAAACCTGATGAACCACACTCAGAGATTTGGGATCAGCTTCTTCGCCTCCACCACCATATTTCTGAACAGTCCATGAACACTGTTTCATTACCCCTTTCTTTATTTTCCACTATTTATTTAATTCTGTACTTGATGTCTTTAAGACTGTAAGACCATAATCCCATAAGACACAGGAGCAGATTTAGGGCATTCACCCCTTCCAGCCCATAATAGCTGATGCCAGATTCTATTCAACCCCATACACCTTCCCTCTCACCGTATCCCTTGATGCCCTGCCCAATCAGGAATCCATCAACTTCCGCTCTAAATATACCCACGGACTCGGCCTCCACCGCAGTCTGTGGCGGAGCGTTCCACAGACTTGCTACTCTCTGACTAAAAAAGTTCTAAGGGATCGCCCCTCAATTTTGAGGCTGTGCCTTCTAGTTCCGGATACCCCCACGATAGGAAACATCCTCTCCACATCCACCCTATCTAGCCCTTTCAACATTCGGTAGGTTTCAATGAGATCCCCCTGCATTCTTCTAAATTGCAGTGAGTACAGGCCCAAAGCTTCCAAATGCTCCTCATACGTTAACCCCTTCATTCACAGAATCATCCCCGCGAACTTCCTTTAGACTCGCTCCAATGACAACACATCCTTTCTGAGATAAGGGGCCCAAAACTGTTGACAACACTCCAAGTGCAGACTGACTAGTGCCTTATAAAGTTTCAGCATTATCTCCTTGCTTTTATATTCTATTTCCCTTGAAGTACATGCCAACATTGCATTTGCCTTCTTTACCACAGACTCAACCTGTGACTTAACCTTCTGGGAGTCTTGCACGAGGACTCCTAAATCTCACTGCATCTTTGATGTTTGAACCTTCTCCCCAATTCGATAATAGTCTGCATTATTGTTCCTTTTACCAAAATGCATTATCGTACATTTCCCAACAATACTTTGCACTATACTTCTGCTGCAAACTAAATTTCGTGTCATATTTCAGTAATAATGAATCAGATTCTGTGGAGGTAAAGGGGCATTTTACATTTTAGGTCAAGACCCTAGGCTCAGGACCGAGAGTGTAGAGGGAAGTTAGCCAGTATATAGAATTGAGAGACAGGGGTGAGACAGAGACCAGGGGGTGATAGTTGGAACCAAATGAAAGAGATCCATCAAGCACCTTTTCATTACATCTTATAACAAACTCAGAGTGGATCAACCATAAGCACCTTTTTATTGTGTCGTGGATACAATAGGGTCTTTTAAGAGACTCTCAGACAGGTACAACATGGAGCTCAGAAAAATAGAGTTCCATGCGGTAAGGTAATCCTGCGTAGTTTCTGGAATAGGTTACATAGTCAGCACAACATTGTGGGCTGATGGGCCTGTAATGTGCTGTAGATTTCAATGTTCTGTGTTCATTTTACTTGCTGCAAGGGAAGAGTAGTACCACTCAAGAGTCTTTGTTTTATGATCCCTTCTTTGTGCCTTCCCGTAGAGTATTGGGGTTCAGGGATTCTCAAGCTCCTGTATTTACTAATTATTGGAGCCATTAAACCCAGGTGCTTTCTGATTGTGTCTGCCATGTGACTCCCCTTTCTATGATTATTTAAAAGAAACTGGCATTTTGCTTTTTTAGTTTCCCAGGGCACGAATAGCAAACACCAGAGGGTATATGTACAAAGTTAAGGGAGGGAAGTTTAGGGGAGACATCAAGGGTAAGTTTTTTACACAGAGGGTTATGGGTGCCTGGAATGACTTGCCAGGGATGGTGGTGGAGGCTAAAACATTAGGGGTATTTAAGAGCCTCTTGGACAGGCACATGGATGAAAGAAAAATAGAGGGTTACGAGGTAGTGTGGGTTTAGTACTTTTTTTAAGGAGTATATGGGTCGGCACAACATCGCGGGCCGAAGGGCCTGTACTGTGCTGTGGCGTTCTAGTGCTCTAGTATTCATTCTACTAGGTTACACTTCAACCCTTCAAGAAACACTTCGATAACAACCAATACATATTCATATCCTTCACACAAAGGTAATTCTATAAAACCCATCTGTAAATGCACGAACGGTCCATCAAGGAGTGGTGTATGAGATCCTCCATCTTCACTAGTTTCCTTGGAGTTTGTAAAATACACATCATACATTGTTCACAAACTTTATTTACAGCTTGCGATAGACCAGTAGCATACCATGTTTGATTTATATGATCTATCAATTCCCCTCTTCAGCCTCCAGGGACGAGGGTACTGGGGGGGAGGGGGCAGTGGAACAGTTGGGTTGAGTGTCACTTTATGTGTCTCAACTGTGAGCATCTCATTTGGCTAGAGAGCCCAAAGTTGCCGTGGGACTCCAGAGAGTAAAGTTTCCACATTGGCACTGAACAGCAACCCTCCTACAACTTCCTGTTCAAGGGTTACTCTACTCCTAACTTACTAGGGAACAATAAAAGAAAGCACTTACTGTTCTGTTTTGTAACTTCAAAACATTAAGGTAATTCAAAGAATCTTGTGGGAATCCAAAAATATGAGTGTAGTTCGAGTTTATTTATAGCGAGGTGCACACGGTGACTTGATGGCATATGCAATTAATATGTACATATCAAATTTTTTTACTGTTATGCTGTATGTATTTCATTTTGTGCTGTTCTGTGTGAGATGCTTGTTTTCAGCTTAGGTTTGAGTTACTGCTGAAGTAAAGAGATAGGAGAAATGTGTGCCATCCAATCAGGGGAGGCTTCTCTGGCGAGGAACACTGGGTTTGGAGCATTTGTCCGAGAGGAGATGGAGAGACAAGACGTTGGGGAGAATCAGTCGTAGCATATGATCTGGTTAAGAAATGATACATTACTTCCTCCGGTGTGATATCACAAAACACAAGACAAACCAAGACTGAAAAAACTGACAAAACCACATCATTATACATATGGTTACAACAGTGCACAATACCATAACTTGATGAAGAAGTCCGTGAGCACAGTAAAGTTCAAAGTTTCTCAAATGTCCCACATCTCACGCAGACGGGAAAGGGAAGAAAAACTCTCCCTGCCATGCCGACCACAATCGGACTCTGAGTCATCAGAAAACTTCGAGCTCTGATCAGCTCTCCGACACCGAGTACTGAAAGCCATCTCTGCCGAAAGATTCGACCTCCTTCTCGGTCTCCAAAAGCAGGCAGGGCCGGGGATCTTGAGGCCTACCCTCCGAAAGATTCCCGACCACGCAGTAACGACAGCAGCGGACGGGCGTTTCAGAAATTTCTTTAGGTGTTCCTCTGTGGTTTCACGTCCATTCTCCATCAAATCAGAATTGTCCACGGCCCCTATTTAACAGATACGTAGTTAGTTAAGATTCATAAACATAACTCCTTTAATCGTATGCGGTGCATTGCCTGTCATTTCATGGAACTAAGTTGTAACAGAGTAACAAATGACACAGCATTCACACAAACCGGGGCTTTGGGGTGGGATCACGCCTCAGTCTCACAAGTTTGGCAAGAGATTGTCTACCCTAGACTTATGCAGCCGAGGAAACCAGTGTCTTTCAATAATTAATTATTTAAACAAACAAGAATGCTTAATCAAACTATATATATATATATATATATATACACACAAGAATACCTAAATATAACTGAAATATTAAATATCAGCCAGTGAACCTCGTGATGGGGGGGAGGGTAGAAACGTGCTGCCACCTCAATATTGGAATCACCCGCGTATACTTCAGAATTTCCTTACTGATATGGGGGCCCAATTCCTGATGCACCAAGTGGTCATTTCCAGCTGAGTTATAATGAGCCGTGCAGTGCGGGTAACGGAGCCACTTACAGAGCCCTAGGTCTGAACAGAACCCGGAGAACTCTCCGGAGGCTTTCAAGACGCTCTCGTAAAAAAGGTCCAAACCCCTTGATAAGTGGGTAGTGAGTAAATGCTAATTATACAAAATAGGTTGACGACTACTGAAATAGTATAGTCCCCAATGGCTCTCTGGTATACACACATTAAGTGCAGGAAGAAGCTACAGTACGTTGCAGGCCAATCTGTGTTATCCGGACTGGAAAGGAAGGGGAATGAAGCCAGAGTACATTGCGAACCAAAATGGCTCATCAGGGCTGGAAAGGAAGGGGGAAGAAACCAGAAAGTAGGATTAGATTGGGTAACTGTTCTTTGGCTGATACAGACACAGGACAAATGGCAGAGAGGGAAATCTTAGACCACGCGTCAGTCTAAATTCAACTTCTAATGAATTAAAACTCTAATGAAATGCTAGAGGCAGGGTCGTAATGGCAGTCAATTGGTGGTCGTGGGACAAGCTGTTTCTGAGAATTAAAAAATGTAAACCTTGGCAAGCAGGGATCCTGCACATATGTTGAATCAGACCAACTGCTGACAGCTCACAGTGATCTCCAACCCCCTACCTGTGCAAGCTCAATAGTTGCCATTAATTATTTTTCTTATTTTAGTTAGCTGGATCTATCCCTGCCTCGGTTCCTGAATTCCAAGAGATATAAATATATGTCACCATTTTAATTGCTTTCTCAATAGTGCATCCTGCAATTAAAACAGCCAAATATGAAGTTGTAAAGACAGCCTGGAGTGAGATTAATTCCATTATCGTGTTGACCTTCTCATGACAAGGTGTAATAAATAGGCCAGAATTGTACAATGCAATGTTGTGCATGTTTATGACAAGTCTTTGTGATGTGAAGAGAGAGAAAAACGGGCAAGAAATTGCCTTGAGATGTGCTTCACAGTCCAGATCACCATAGAGCCAACCAGATACCTCCCACTTCCTTAGTAAAGCACCCAACATAATCAAACTTCTTACAAACCCCAGACATTCTCTCTTCTCCCTGTCCTGTCAGACAGAAGATACAAAAGCCTGAGAGCACATACCACCAGGCTCAGGGACAGCTTCGACCCTGCTGTTACATGACCTCTTATACAGTATGATAAGATAGACTCTAGACCTCACAGTCTACCTTGCACATTACTGTCTCTGTAACTCTCACTGCACTCTCTCTGTAACTGTAACACTTTATTCTACATTCTAATACTGACTTTTCCTTCGTATTTGCTTGATGAAGTGATCTGTATACATGCTCAGCGGCTTTTCTCTGTACCTCTGTATGTGTGACAGTAATAAACCAAATTATCAATTGTAATTGATGCTTTGTAGGAAACATTGCAACTAATCTGTAGATAGCAAGCTACACAAATGGGGATAAAGAGCAAATCAATTGATTAATTTAATTTATTTGGAGATATGACGTGGAACAGAACCTTCCAGCCCAACAAGCTGCACCACCCAACAACCCACCGATTTAACCCTAGCCTAATCCTAAGAACTTTCTACAGGGGCACAATTGAGAGCATCCTGACTGGCTGCATCATTGCCTGGTATGGGAACTGTACCTCCCTTAATCGCAGGACTCTGCAGAGAGTGGTGCGGACAGTCCAGCGCATCTGTAGATGTGAACTTCCCATGATTCAGGACATTTACAAAAACAGTGTGTGAAAAGGGCCCGTAAGATCATTGGGGACCCAAGTCATCCCAACCACAATCTATTCCAGCTGCTACCATCCAGGAAACGGTACCGCAGCATGAAAGCCAGGAGCAACAGGCTCCGGGACAGCTTCTTCCACCAGGCCATCAGACTGATTAACTCACGTTGATTTGAGTGTACTCTATGTAACATTGACTGTTCTATTTATTATAAATTACTATGATTTCACATTTAGATGGAGATGTAACATGAAGATTTTTACTCCTCATGTATGTGAAGGATGTAAGAAATAAAGTCAAGTCAATTCAATTCAATTCAATAACCACAGGACCAATTAACCTACTGACCGGTGCATCTTTGGACTGTATTTGGGAAACCGGAGCGCCTGGAGGAAACCCACACGGTTCACGGGAACAAACCGCGTACAAATTCCTTACTGAAGGCGCCGGAATTGAAGTCCGAGTTCTGGAACACCCTGAGCCGCAATAGCTACGCTACCGTGGCCCTTTGTGTTAATAGAGAGAAAGGAATGGCATAGGACGCCATGTGTATCTTCAAAAAGTACCTAGAAATAGGATCGCCTGTAATCCAGTCAGCTCCATCTTGGGCACTAGCCTACAAAGAAGGTACCCAGGACATCTTTAGGGAGCAGTGTCTCAGAAAGGCAGCGTCCATTATTAAGGACCTCCAGCACCCAGGGCATGCCCTTTCCTCACTGTCACCATCAGGAAGGAGGTACAGGAGCCTGAAGGCACACACTCAGTGATTCAGGAGCAGCTTCTTCCCCTCTGACATCCAATTCCTGAAAGGACATTGAAGTTTTGGACACTACCTCACTTGTTTTAATATACAGTATTTCTGTTTTTGCACATTTTTTAATAATCTGTTCAATATATGTAATTGATTCACTTGTTTATTATTATGTTTTATTTAATTTATTCTTATTATTATTCTTTTCTCTCTCTGCTAGATTACGTATTGCACTGAACCGCTGCTGCTAAGTTAACAAATTTCACATCACATGCCAGTGATTAATAAACCTGATTCTGATTCTAGAGTTTTGTCTGTAGGGTGTAGTGATAGTTAATAGTGTTATTCCTATCTCACTCCGTTAGCAACTCCCACATGGGAGGAGCTCACATACTGTACAAGGAGGGTTGTCATTAAAGTTCACAAGAACACAAGAAATAGGAGCAGGAGTCGGCCATCTGGCCCGTTGTTCCTGCTCCGCCATTCAATAAGATCATGGCCGATCTGACCATGGACTCATCTCCACCTACCTGCCTTTGCCCCATAACTCTTAATTTCCCTACTAAGCAAAAATCTATCCAACCTTGTTTTAAATATCTTTACTGAGGTAGCTTCCACTGCTTCATTGGGCAGAGACCTACACAGATTAGTCACTCTTTGGGAAAAGCAGTTCTACCTCATCTCTGTCCTAAATCTACTCCCCCGAATCTTGAGGCTCTGTCCCCTAGTTCTATTCTCACCTACCAATAGAAACAACTTCCCTGCCTCTATCTTATCTATCCTTTTCAAAATGTTTCTGTAAGATCTCCTCTCATCCTTCTGAATTCCAGCGAGTACAGTCCCAGGTGACTTAATCTGTCCTCATAGTTTAACTCCATCACCTCTGGAATCAACCTGGTGAACCTCCTCTGCACCTCCTCCAAAGCCAGCTGAGTATCTTGCATGCTGATGTCCTGGTGTGCTCTGCACTTCCCCAGGCTAGTGGCCCACAGATTATCCACTTTTGTGTGTAGCTTGAAGCCTTGGATTTGGATTGTTATTTTATTCCTCATGGCTGCACGTCTCCTTCATATCCATGGGCGAGTGATTGGCCAATCATTGGATACTTTGGATATTTTCCTGTTCAGTGTAAGTATGAGCATGTGAGGGAGACGGTCTCTGTTTTGTCCTGTTTGGGTCAAAGGTGCCGAGTTTCCATGTGTCATCCCGAGGAAGAGGAGATCCCCCTTTCAGTCTTGATTGGCTGTGTCCATTGGTCCCTTCATTGAACACTTCTTCATTGGACGGCGCACATTCCAAAGCCCCCGTTATCTCTAGTCATAACCCAAACACTGCTGCTACAGGAAAACCATTACATTAGCAGTGAAACCTTTCCCAGGACGTTACACAGGTTATCCCCCCTTCTCATTACTACCATCAGAGAGGAGGTACGGGAACCTGAAGACCCTCTCAACATTTTAGATTCTTTCCCTCAATGTTGAATGGTCCATGAACTTACGACCTCACTATTTCTTCTCACTTTTTGAACTACTCATTTTTTTTTTAACCGTATTTCACATGACCATCCACCACCTGCTCCCAGGGCTTCACGTGACCCTGATCGGAATGGAGAGCCTAAACAGGTTCGACACTTTGTCCAAGAGTAACCTGCAGGCCAGCGGAGGGAAGGGTGCCTTACACCTCCTTTGATAGAGACATATCTCCACCCCACCACCCCACAACATGAATAAGGACGAAAGATTACCTCATACACTTCCAGGAGTGCAGCTTGCCTCTCATGAGATTAGCTTTATTTTATTTCCCTGGAGTGATGGAGCAGCAGAGTTGACTGAAATTGAGTCGCACTTTACTGGTCTAATTTTAGCATTTGCATCAGTTATTTCAAGGAACATTACAGATCAAGACGGCCAGAAATGGGACTTTAGATACAATTAAATCTCCGCATGTGCGGAAAAGATAGAACACCTTTTCACTGGAAAAGATGTTGCAAAGAGAGGAATTTTACAGGTCATAAACACGAGAAATTCTGCAGATGCTGGAAATCCAGAGCAACACACACGAAAATGCTAGAGAAACTCAGCAGGTCAGGCAGCATCTATGGAAACGAATAAACAGTCAACGTTTCGGGCCGAGACCCTTCCTCAGGACTGGAAAGGAAGGGGGATGATGACAGAATAAAAAGGTGGGGGAGGGGAAGGAGGACAGCTAGAAGGTGGTCGTTGAAGTCAGGTGGGTGGGAAAGGTCAAGGGCTGGAGAGGAAGGAATCTGATAGGAGAGGACAGTGGACTGTAGGAGAAAGGGACCCAGAGGGAGGTGATAGGCAGGTGAGAAGAGTTAAGGGGCCAACATGGGAACTAGGAGGAGAGGGGAAAATCATTTCAATATATTTGGCAAATGTGTGGGGCCAGGGAATTAACTCCTGATATAAAGACTTTGGCTGAACAGAGACTTGAACTCTGGACCCTCAGGTTAAAAGTCTGATTCTCTACCGACTGAGCCATCCAGTCCCAAAACTGTTCTAGCGAAAGTGCACGGCCAGACATTTGGTGAGAATGGAGAGGCAATAATGGGTCAGAAAAAATTGCATAGAAAACTGGGTAAATTGGTGTGAGTGGCAGCACCGACTTGATGGGCCAATTGGCCTCCTCCTATGTAACAAGGGAATGAGAGACATTTGAAAATAATATCATCATGAGCGCAACCACTGGACTGTTGTCCTCACAACAGAATCGGAGTCAGATTCATTATCACTAACTCATATGAGGTGAATTATTATGTTGCAGCAATCGAATGTGAAGATATAAACTTACTATAAATTAATAACTCAATAAATAGTGCAAGTGAAAAGGAGTGTTCATGGATTCAAGGAAATCTGATGGTGGAGGAGAGTAGCGTAGTGTTTAGCACAACGCTTTACAGTTCAGGTGACCCGGGTTCAATTCCTGCCACTGCCTGTAAGGAATTAGTACACTCTCCCCGAGACTGCTTGGGTTTCCCCCAAGTGTTCTGGTTTCCTCCTACAGTCCAAAGGCATCCCGGTTGGTGGGTTAATTGGTCATTGTAATTTGTCCTGTGATTGGGCTAGGATTAAATCAAGGGGCCTATTCCATGCATGATCTTCATGAATAAAGAAATTGCTCCTAAATCATTCCTGAGTGTCCCTATTTAAATGCTATCATATACCCTCAGTGGCCAGTTTGTTGGGCACCTCCTGAACCTAACAAAGTGGCCACTGAGTGTATGTTCGGGATTTTCTGCTGCTGTAGCCCAACCACTTCACTCTTCGACATATTGTGCATTCAGAGATGTCCTTCTGCACCCAATGTTGTAACGTGTGGTTATTCCAGTTATCGTCACCTTCCTGTCAGCTTGAACCAGTCTGGCCATTCTCCTCTGACCTCTCTCATTAACAAGGTGTTTTCACCCACAGAATTGCTGCTCACTGGATTTTTTTTTGTTTGTTTTTCGCACCACTCTCTGTCAACTCTAGAGACTGTTGTATGTGAAAATCCTTGGAAATCAGCAGTTTCTGAGATACTCAAATCACCCCACCTGACACCAACAATCATTCCACGGTCAAAGTCACTTAGGTCACATTTCTTCCACGTTCTGATGTTTTGGTCTGAACCTCTTGACCATGCCTGCATGCTTTCATGCATTGAGTTGCTGCCACATGAGTGGCAGATTAGATATTTGTATTAATTAGCTGGTGTACAGGTGTACCTAAAAAAGTGACCATTTTGAAGTGACCACCATGAAGTCAAAGAGGAATTTCCCTCACCAGCTAGGCTGAATTTTACTGATGTGCGTTATACTGTGAACCAACTTCTCATCATCCCATAACTATTCGAAGAATACTAATAGGATGAATATTGGGTGAGAATGTCTTATCTACCAGCCTCTCACTCACTGCTGACAGAGGAAGGTACCTGTGATGACCTCTTGCATGACCTCTCGTGAGGGAAGGCCCCTGCATTCGAATGGGGTCTCCCTCTCCTTCAATGCTGTCGGAGGATGGTAACGAGGTTCTGGATCTGCGATTTATGGGTTGGACTGTCGTTCACTTGGACTCTTTCAGTTTTATGTTTTTATATTCTGTATTTTCACCCATTCCTTCTTGTTGTCATTTACGTGATCTGTTTGGTTTGTTTGGGGTTTGATGGTCTTGCTGCTGTTTGCGCAATTTGTTTTTTTTTTCGCAGATGGAGGGAGTTTGATCTTCTTGTCATTTGCATGATTTGCTTTTCTGCACATGAGAGGGTGGGGCTGATATTCTTGTAGCTATTTGCGTGATTTGTTTTTAGCGCATGGGGGGTGTATGATGTTCTATTGCCATTTGCACAATTTGTTATTTTTGCACTGGGGGACTTGATGTTCTTATTACCATTTCCACGGTTTGCTTTTCTGTGTGAGTGTGTGTGTGTGTGTGTGTGTGTGTGTGCGTGCGTGCGTGAGTGTGTGTGTGTGTGTGTGTGTGTGTGTGTGTGTGTGTGTGTGTGCAGGGTGGGGGGGATGGTGTTGATGTTTTTCCTTGAACTGCTTCCAAGGCTTTCTTTGTTTCGTGGCTATCTGGAGAAGACAAATCTCAGAGTTGTATATTGCATGCACACTTTGATAATCAATGTATCTTGAACCTTTGCTGGGAAAACATTGCAAACCACTCCCAGTCTAAGCTCCTGAGCACTGGGGACCTTCTTTGGATGGTTTTGTATGTATAGTCTCAATTTATATGACCTCTTTAGTTAAAAAGGTTCTACAAGTTAATGAGATCCAGGTTCGTTATAACATTTGTTTCAAATGAAGTTTGTTAATTAACTTCACACACTTAACAATGAGGAGAAAGTGGAAACAACATTTTGTTCCCATCAAGAGCTTCTGGCGGAAGCCTTTACAACACTTCAAGCATTGATCATTTTGTCTCCATCAACACTGTACACCCAAGTTTCAATCAGTCCCACCCTTCTCCGCTGGCCACTGCTGAAAAACTTTTGTCCGGTTTCAAATATGGGTTCTCACTCTTCAGAACTCTCCACGTGGCCTGCATTTCAGGATCTCCGGGAGCAGCTCAGAAGACATGCGCCTCCGGGGTGCAGCCCTGAGGACAACCCAATTCCTCGCCGATGTCGCGACTGAAGCGTCGCAGGAGATCGAAACACCGAGGCAGAGGTGCAGCTGCTGGAGGCCTCTGCACTCAAGCCATCTCTCTCTCTCTCTCTCGATGGTGAGAGAGACTCTGCTGATTCTCGAGTCGGGAGAACTTGAATAAGCGATGCTGAAGACTGTAACATCAAAACGGCGAGCTGCTAGCCTCCCCTCTCGCTGTGGTGGCAGCGATGTCTCTCTCTCTCCATCGTTAGTGAGAGAGAGGGTATGTTGAGATGGCGTGATGTTGGGATGGACAGTAGTTTTTGATGAATTATAGATCATAGTCTTTGGGGGCTTGCTATTGCTTGCTTGGTGGGTGGTGGTGGGGATGACGCTTTTTGCTGAAGTTATTGTGGGGGGGAAGAGGGTTGATGCTTTACTGCTGCTTGTGCATGGGAGGAGATGGGGTGGCTTTGGGGTTCTTACATTTTTTTGTCATTCACTCCTGAATTCTTTTTTGCGCTCTGTTTCGTGGATGTCTGTGAAGAGTAAGGATTTCAGGTTGTACACTGTATACATTCTCTGACATTAAATTGAACCATTGAACCCAATGAACCATTGAGTTCTTCCGATGCCTTATCACTTCAACAATGTTGTATCTTCAATAACCATACTTTGTAAATAATCTAAAACTGACCAGACTAGCAGCCCACGTCACATAGGGTCATTGCCACAGAGCAGGGGTCCCCAGCCTTTTTGTATGCTATGGTCCCTTACCATTAACAGAGGAGTCTGTGGACCTCAGGCTGGGAACCTCTGTCATATAGAGATACACCAGGCAACAGGCCCTTCAGCCCATCAAGTCTGTGTTGATCATCAAGTTTCCATTTTTACAGTAATCCTCATCTTCTTTTTCTTCTTCTTCTTCTTTCTCCTCTTCTCCCTTCTTCACTTGACTCCCAGTGACACATAGAACACTGATGGCCTCCAAAGTCGATGGCATGATTGGAGTTCGTCAATGCTTCTGCAGTCCGTTGTGTCCTTGTACAGGGGATTGGCCTGTACAACTTTGCAAGAGCCCTGTTGGTCGGCCGTACCCATTTCCACCTCTCAGGATGGGGGTGTAGAGTTGGACATTGAAAGGCATCTTTATACTATTCCTATCCTAAAAAAAAATTCTCCCTACAGTCCCATCAACATCTCCTCCACTCAATCCCACCTAGAATTGACCACTCTCCTGTACACGTGGGGACATTTACAAAGACCAATTAGTTTACCAACCTGCACCTTGTTGTAATGTGGGAGGAAACGAGAGCATCTGGAAGAAAGCCACTTAGTCACAGAGAGAGCACGAAAACCTCCCACAGTCAGCACCAGCAGTCAGGATTGAAACAGGAACCCTGGTGCAGTGAGAAGGCATGTTAACCAACTGTGCCCCCGTGCTGAACACTCTGGCCACCCAGTGAGAACCCTTGTTCCAGAGAAGAGGACATCTAACACCTTCTGGACCTAAAGCAGTGGGCACCGAATGTACATTCATGGTTTTTGCTGCTGTAGTCTAGTCTATCCACTTAGGTTCAATGTGTTGTTCATTCAGAAATGCTCTTCTGCACACCACTGTTGTAATAATGCATGGTTATTTGAGTTACTGTTACCTTCCTGTCAGCTTGAACCAGTCTGGCCATTTTCTTCTGACCTCTCTCACAAGATGCTTTTGCTCACAGACTACTGCTCACTGGATTTTTTTTGTTTGTTTTACGCACCATTCTCTGTAACCTTTAGAAACTGTTGTGTGTGAAAATCCCAGGAGATCACCAGTTTCTGAGATACTCAAACCACCATGTCTGCCACAACTCATCCCATAGTCAAAATCACTTCGATCACCTTTCTTCTCCACTCTGATGTTTGGTCTGAACAGCAACTGAACCTCTTGACCATGTCTGCATACTTTTATGCTCTGAGTTCCTGCCACGTGATTGGCTGATTAGATATTTGCATTAACAAGCAGGTGTACAGGTGTACCTAATAAAGTGTCCACTGAGCCATCGTCTCATTGGCCAATCTACATAGTCTACACTTTCTCACACTATCTGGCCTTCCACAACTAGCATAATCTTGCTGGGTATTGCCTGCTTTTAAGCAGGACGGCGTTGATCACGTGATACTCTTTCCACTGTCGGTTATCCAAGAGCTTGAGATCTTATTGTTTTTAAATTCTTTGATGCCTAAGATCTGACATCCAAAGCTGGTCCATTTTTCAAATTCCCATGACCTCCAATTAGCATAAAGATTTGTGAGCTTGGGTCTGTCATGAACCCTTCAGCTAGGTGCTTTAATATACAGTAACAAACTACAACAAATTCAGAGTGGATCAAATTATAAGTGCATTTATTACTTGTGTTGGCGTGTGGCCAAGTGGTTAAGGCGTCGGTCTAGTGATCTGAAGGTCGCTGGTTCGAGCCTCAGCGGAGGCAGCGTGTTGTGTCCTTGAGCAAGGCACTTAATCACACATTGCTCTGCGATGACACCGGTGCCAAGCTGTATCGGCCCTAATGCCCTTTCCTTGGACAATATCGGTGGCGTGGAGAGGGGAGACTTGCAGCATGGGCAACTGCCGGTCTTCCATACAACCTTGCCCAGGCCTGTGCCCTGGAAACTTCCCAAGGCGCAAATCCATGGTCTCACGAGACTAACAGATGCCTATTTATTACTTGCAAGGGAAGTTCTACATCTAGACGTTAAGTTGGTAGGTAGCTTCAATCTTACCACTCAAAACAATCTATTTTTTATACTTTTATATCCACTTCATGTATTTGATGTTATTCGATCCCATAATGGGATTCCTTCCTTATCTGCATCCTTCTTAAATGAGTTCATATGTCTCTCGAGGCTTCTTCCCTCATGACAGTTGTCCTCTGTTTTTTATTATTGTCAAAATACTCCCTGCCATAAACACGCACCCTGCTATAAAGCACACACAGACTTCTTATAAGCCTCCCATCCAAACAAGCCAACAAAGCAGCATAGCACTCTGTGATCACACAGGCTCCATTTTGTTACACTACATTTTGGAAAAGATTCACAAACACTTCAGGGTGCCAGACATATTCCTACAGGTCCATTTCCAGTTCGTCAAACAGGCTTTCTGGACACTGAATCACCGCCCACTGAAACAAGAAGTTAAATTGAAGCCCACCTTTCTTCCCTGAGGGAGATGGAAAAGATACTATGGCCTCACTCTTAGGGAAAGCGTGTGCTGCCTAATATGTGTCCAACAAATAAATTGACATGAAAAGATTAAATGATCATTGTTGCATCCCTGTCAGTACCTCCAGTTGAATTCTGTCTTTTTGTGTGTTTTCCCCTAGCCGTCAGTCTGTGGTTTTGCTCCTGTCCCTCCTCCTACTCCAACCCTGTATTTACTGAGTACTCCGTCTCTCATCTGTTTCTCATTATTACCCGTTTTGCTGCCACCTGGGTCTCATTGTGCTCCACCTATCATCTGCCTCTATGTTTATTGCTCAGTGTATCTCAGTCCTGTGCTTTCATCTGTTTGTTGCCAGATTGCGCCAGTGAGTTTTCCTGAGACTTTCCGGCATCTGTATCCATAATCTGCCTGTCTGAATATCAATTCTGCCTGTTTCCTGATTCTGGTTTTCGGATTTCTCTGGATGTTTTGATCTCCGCCTGAACTTTGACGCCAACTTTGTTTGCATCTCGGGATTTGTTACTCAATTAATATCAGTGTGTGCACAGTAGTGGGTCTGCCATTGGACCCCTGCTCCAGCGTCCTGACAGTCTCGTCTGTGGGAGATTGCACATGGGTTTATGCCGCGAATCACACTGTGCAAATGGATTCACTCCTAAAATACTTTATTGCTTGTGGAGTGCTTTGAAAGGCGCTAAACAAAGTAACATTTGCATCATTGAGGCGTGCCGCAGGGATCGATTTATCACTGGTGATGTTGAATAGTTTAATAAGGGCAACCACTTCTTGGAGTAGTCTTTTGATTATAGATCGTAGCTACAGGGAGGTAGTTACGCCAAAGGAGCAGAGAACAGGAAATTGGGTCACTGTCAGGCGAGGGAAGAGGAAAGGGCAGGCACAGCAGGGTTCCCCTGTGGCCTTTCCCCTCAACAACAAGTATACCGCATTGGATACTGTTGGGGAGGATGACTTACCTGGGACAAGCTGCAGTAGCCGGATCTCTGGCACTGAGTCTGGCTCTGCAGTGCAGAAGGGAGGGTGGAAAAAGAGGAGAGCGGTAGTGATAGGGGACTCGATAGTTAGAGGTGCAGATAGAAGGTTCTGTGGTCGTGACAGAGAATCTAGGATGGTTTGTTGCCTCCCAGGTGCCAGGGTCAAGGATGTCTCTGATCGATTGCATGACATTCTGAAGTGGGAGGGTGACCAGCCAGATGTCGTGGTGCACATCGGTACCAATGACATAGCAAGGAAGAGTGAAGAGGTCCTAGACAGTGAGTATAGAGAGCTTGGTAGGAAGTTGAAAAGCAGGACCTCAAGGGTGGTAATCTCAGGATTGCTATCTGTGCTAGGTGCCAGTGAGGGTAGGTATAGGATGCTCTGGAGGAGGAACAAGTGGCTGAGGAACTGGTATAGGGGGCAGGGTTTCAGATTTCAGGATCATTGGGACCTCTTCTGGGGCAGGTGGGACCTGTACAAGAGAGACGGGTTACACTTGAACCACAGGGGGACCAATATCCTTTCAGGGAGGTTTGTTAGTGCTATTGGGGAGGCTTTAAACTAGATTTGCAGGGGGATGGGAACCAGAGTACCAGAGCTGACAGTGTGGCAGGGATGAAAATAAATGATGTTGAAAGTTTAAGCAAATCCACTGATAGAAAGTTTGTGAGTGGCGGTAAAAATCTTCTGAGGTGTATATATTTCAATGCTAGGGGTATTGCGGGGAAGGCGGATGAGTTGAGGGCGTGGATTGACATGTGGAATTATGATGTTGTAGCAATTAGTGAAACTTGGCTACAGGAGGGGCAGGACTGGCAGCTTAATATTCCAGGGTTTCGATGTTTCAGATGTGATCGAGGCAGAGGAATGAAAGGTGGGGGAGTGGCATTGCTTGTTAGGGAAAATATTACAGCAGTGCTCAGGCAGGACAGATTAGAGGGCTTGTCTACTGAGTCCTTATGGGTGGAGCTGAGAAACAGGAAAGGTATGGCCACATTAGCGGGATTGTATTACAGACCACCCAATAGTCAACGAGACTTGGAAGAGCAAATCTGCAGAGAGATAGCAGGCAACTGCAGGAAACATAAAGTTGTGGTGGTAGGGGATTTTAATTTTCCATACATTGATTGGGACTCCCATACTGTTAGGGGTCTAGATGGTTTAGAGTTTGTAAAATGTGTTCAGGAAAGTTTTCTAAATCAGTATATAGAGGGACCAACTAGAGGGGATGCAATATTGGATCTCCTGTTAGGAAACGAATTAGGGCAAGTGACAGAAGTCTGTGTAGGGGAGCACTTTGGTTCCAGTGATCATAACACCATTACTTTCAATTTGATCATGGACAAGGATAGATCTGGTCCTAGGGTTGAGGTTCTGAACTGGAAGAAGGCCAAATTTGAAGAAATGAGAAAGGATCTAAAAAGCATGGATTGGGACAGGTTGTTCTCTGGCAAAGATGTGATTGGTAGGTGAGAAGCCTTCAAAGGGGAAATTTTGAGAGTGCAGAGTTTGTATATTCCTGTCAGAATTAAAGGCAAATTGAATAGGAATAAGGAACCTTGGTTCTCAAGGGATATTGCAACTCTGATAAAGAAGAAGAGGGAGTTGTATGAAATGTATAGGAAACAGGGGGTAAATCAGGTGCTTGAGGAGTATAAGAAGTGCAAGAAAATACTTAAGAAAGAAATCAGAAGGGCAAAAAGAAGACATGAGGTTGCCTTGGCAGTCAAAGTGAAGGATAATCCAAAGAGCTTTTACAAGTATATTAAGACCAAAAGGATTGTAAGGGATAAAATTGGTCCTCTTGAAGATCAGAGTGGTCGGCTTTGTGCAGAACCAAAGGAAATGGGGGAGATCTTAATCAGGTTTTTTGCGTCTGTATTTACTAAGGAAGCTGGCATGAAATCTATGGAATCGAGGGAATCAAGTAGTGAGACCATGGAAACTGTACAGATTGAAAAGGAGGAGGTGCTTGCTGTCTTGAGGAAAATTAAAGTGGATAAGTCCCCGGGACCTGACAGAGTGTTCCCTCGGACCTTGAAGGAGACTAGTGTTGAAATTGCGGGGGCCCTGGCAGAAATATTTAAAATGTCGCTGTCTACGGGTGAAGTGCCGGAGGATTGGAGAGTGGCTCATGTTGTTCCGTTGTTTAAAAAAGGATCGAAAAGTAATCTGGGAAATTAAAGGCCGGTGAGTTTAACGTCAGTAGTAGGTAAGTTATTGGAGGGAGTACTAAGAGACAGAATCTACAAGCATTTGGATAGACAGGGGCTTATTAGGGAGAGTCAACATGGCTTTGTGCGTGGTAGGTCATGTTTGACCAATCTGTTGGAGTTTTTCGAGGAGGTTACCAAGAAAGTGGATGAAGGGAAGGCAGTGGATATTGTCTACATGGACTTCAGTAAGGCCTTTGACAAGGTCCCGCATGGGAGGTTAGTTAGGAAAATTCAGTCGCTAGGTATACATGGAGAGGTGGTAAATTGGATTAGACATTGGCTCGATGGAAGAAGCCAGAGAGTGGTGGTAGAGAATTGCTTCTCTGAGTAGAGGCCTGTGACTAGTGGTGTGCCACAGGGATCAGTGCTGGGTCCATTGTTATTTGTCATCTATATCAATGATCTGGATGATAATGTGGTAAATTGGATCAGCAAGTTTGCTGATGATACAAAGATTGGAGGTGTAGTAGACAGTGAGGAAGGTTTTCAGAGCCTGCAGAGGGACTTGGACCAGCTGGAAAAATGGGCTGAAAAGTGGCAGATGGAGTTTAATACTGACAAGTGTGAGGTATTGCACGTTGGAAGGACAAACCAACGTAGAACATACAGGGTTAATGGTAAGGCACTGAGGAGTGCAGTGGAACAGAGGGATCTGGGAATACAGATAGAAAATTCCCTAAAAGTGTCATCACAGGTAGATAGGGTCGTAAAGAGAGCTTTTGGTACATTGGCCTTTATTAATCAAAGTATTGAGTATAAGAGCTGGAATGTTATGATGAGGTTGTATAAGGCATTGGTGAGACCGAATCTGGAGTATTGCGTTCAGTTTTGGTCACCAAATTACAGGAAGGATACAAATAAGGTTGAAAGAGTGCAGAGAAGGTTTACAAGGATGTTGCCGGGACTTGAGAAACTCAGTTACAGAGAAAGGTAGAATAGGTTAGGACTTTATTCCCTGGAGCGTAGAAGAATGAGGGGAGATTTGATAGAGGTATATAAAATTATGATGGGTATAGATAGAGTGAATGCAAGCAGTCTTTTTCCACTGAGGCAAGGGGAGAAAGAAACCAGAGGACATGGGTTAAGGGTGAGGGGGGAAAAGTTTAAAGGAAACATTAGGGGGGGCTTCTTCACACAGAGAGTGGTGGGAGTATGGAATGAGCTGCCAGACGAGGTGGTAAATGCGGGTTCTTTTTTAACATTTAAGAATAAATTGGACAGATACGTGGATGGGAGGTGTATGGAGGGATATGGTCCGTGTGCAGGTCAGTGGGACTAGGCAGAAAATGGTTCGGCACAGCCAAGAAGGGCCAAAGGGCCTGTTTCTGTGCTGTAGTTTCTATGGTTCTATGGTTCTATTAAGTGTGAAATGCTGCCTGAAATGTCTGAGATTGCCTTGACATTTGTTTTTGCTTGAACTAGATGATTTCTCTAGACGTAAGGGGCGTGTTTCAATCCCCGATTCATCTTGTGTCCAGGGGATTCCCAAAATAAGCTGCCGCAGCCTGTTTGTTGTAAATTGCTGGCTGATATGCGTCTCCCTTGTGCCTGTCATCAGACGATGCTTTGGCTTTTGACTTGTGTGCTTCGAAGAGGGCATTAACTGGTCCCACAAGCTTGTTTTTCTCAGGCTATTGGACTATCAGACATATGAGCAGAATTATGGGTGGAATTTGGCCCATCGAGTCCACTCCGCCATTCAATTATTACTTACTGTCTGTTACACTGCTAGCGTTTGGGGCAGCAGTGAAGGTCCTCCATTTCTGGCAGTGTTCAGGGCTTCCTTCATCATGTCAATAGCTTCCTCTCGGTTCTCACTACTGTCAGTCCCACAAGTCCCGGGTGGAGACTCAGGAATACCGCCGCACTCAGACGTAAGAGGATTTTTCATTGCTGTTTCCGTAACTATTCTGTTTTACCCGTCAGGGTTGTTAGCCCTGAGATGAATCCCCAAAACCTGGGGCGTTCTAGCTGATTTATTCTCCCTCTCAATTCCGTTCTCCTGCTTTCTCCCTATAATCTTTGATGCCCTGACTGATTAAGAGGTCATGTTCTATCGTGAGAGGTTGGACAGAATTGGATTGTTCCCTCTGGAGCGGCGGAGGTTGACGGGAGATCCAATAGAGGCTTATAAGATTGTGGGAAGCATAGGTAGTGTAGACAGGCAGCATCTGTTTCCCAGGGTAGATATGTCTAATACCAGAGGGCATGCATTGAAGGTGGGAGGGGGTAGGTTCAAGGGGGATGTGAAGGGTAAGTTTTTTATTCTGAGAGTGGTGAATGCCTTGGATGTGCTGCCTGGTGTGGTGATAGAGGCAAACACATCAGAGGTTTTTAAAGAGACGTTTAGATAGGCACAAGAAAATGAGAAGGATGGAAGGGCATGGACAATGTGAAAGAAGGAGGGATTAGTTTTTGGGTTTTTTTTAGCTGGTTTGGCACAACATTCCTATGCTGTACAGTTCTATGTTAATCTATCAAACTCCACTTTCAATATACCCAATGATTTGGCCTCCACAGCCATCTATGACAATGAATCCCACAACCCTCCAGCTAAAGAAATTCCTCCTCATCTCTGTTCTAAGGGGACGTCCTTCTATTCTGAGTATTTGCCCTCTGGTCCCAGATTCTTCCACTACAGGAAACATGTCCAATCTATCTAAACCTTTAGATAGTTGGTAGGTTTCAAAGAAATCGCCCCTCATTCTTCTAAACTCCAGCGTGTTCAGGCCCAGAGCCATCAAATGCTCCTCATACATTAACCCTCTCATTTCCGGGATCATTCTCGCGACCTTCCTGCAGACCTTAACCAATGTCAGCACATCCTTTCTTAGATATGGGGCCCAAAACTGCTCTCAATGCTCCAAATTTGATCTAACCAATGCCTTATAAAGTCTCAACATTATATTTTCTATTCTGGTTCTCTGGAAATGGTGTTGCTTTTTTTACAGAATTAGGCTTATTGCTGCAGAAAACTAACTCTTCATGCAGAAGGCTAAGAGAGCGCTGCAGCAGTTAGTGCAGATGCCTCCCAGTCTACTGATTGGATACTTGGAAACAGATGAAAAAAAAGGAATGTTTGAAGTTTTTGAAAATGTTTAACATGATTAAATATGTTCAAATAAATTAATCTGCAGCTCATCATTGAAATAGAGCATAAATATATCATAAAATAAAAAATAAACAAGAGCCACAGAAACCAAGTGCTGGAGGAACTCAGCAGGTCGGACAGACTTTATGGAGAGGAATAAACAGGCAATATTTTCAATCCAGACCTTCCTCAGGACTTGAAAGGAAGTGGGGTGGAAGCCAGTATAAGAAGGTGGGGAGGGGAAGGTGGAGAAGTTGGCAGGTTGGCAGGTGAGACCAGGTGCGGGAGAAGGTGAAGGATGAAGTGAGAAGCTGGGAGGTGATCAGAATCAGATTTAATATCAGCAGCATATGTTGTAAAATGTGTTGTTATGCGGCAGCGGTACATTGCAACACATAATAATAAAACTGTAAATTAAAGGAAGAACTATATATAAATGTTAAGTTAAATAGGTAGCGCTGAAAGAGAGAAAAACTAGTGAGGTAGCTGAGTGACCGGTGGAAGACCTCTTTCTCCTATGATCCACTGTCCTTTCACACCAGATTCCTTCTTCTTCAGCCCTTTACCTGTCCCACCTATCACCTCCTAACCTCTTGACCATGCCTGCATGCTTTTATGCATTGGGTTGCTGCCATGTGATTGGCTGATTTGCATTAACGAGCAGGTGCACCTAATGAAGTGGCCACTGGGTGCTGAGCACTCCAACATCGAAACAAAACCCTTCAGCCCATGAAGGGCCTGGTCTTGTGTCTCATTCAATCTACCTGCACCCAGACTTTTTCCCTGTCTTTCTCCCATTGCCCGCCCTCCTCTCATGAGATTCCTTCTTCTTCAGGTGTGGGGGGGAGGTGTTTGTTTAATTCCTAGCGACACTTTTAAATATAACACTTAGCAAAGCTAAGAGGTGTATTCATAAAGCTCTTAGCTAACTTCCAACTCTTAAATGGCATTCCTGTTCAAGTTCAAATTTAATTGCCGTTATTCCAGCAATTAAACTTGTGTTGGCACCTGGCCAAGTGGTTAAGGCGTCGGTCTAGTGATCTGAAGGTTGCTAGTTCAAGCCTCAGCTGAGGCAGTGTATTGTGTCCTTGTGCAAGGCACTTAACCACACGTTGCTCTGCGATGACACTGATGCCAAGCTGTATCGGCCCTAGTGCCCTTCCCTTGGACAACATCGGTGGCGTGGAGAGGGGAGACTTGCAGCCTGGGCAACTGCCGGTCTTCCATACAACCTTGCCCAGGTCTGCGCCCTGGAAAACCTTCTAAGGTGCAAATGCATGATCTCATGAGACTAACAGATGCCTATTAAAAAATTCCGGGGCCAAGGTGCAAAACACAGCAGCAATAGTCACACACAGTGCAAGGCACATATAGCACATATGAAATAGCAACCACATATAACACATCAGTGAAAAGGGCACACAAAAAAAATAGTCCAAGTCCCTGCGTCCATGAATGTTGCAGCAATCTGCTGTTGAGCACAATACAGCTTGTCCTCAGCAAAACGAACACTGGAGAGGGGCAGCAGTGACTCCAGCTTAGATGCCACACCGCATTCCCTCCAGTGGAGTGCACTGATTCCAATGCCTCTTTCCTTGGCAACTGTAAACAGGCAACACCGTGGTTTGAGGCCTAGACCTCACTAGTTCCCCTGCCACCTATCAATAAATCAGTGAATTGGGATGGCAGCATTCTACTTCAACAACGTCCAACAGGGCCCTGCAATCACAAGGAAAGCAACTGAGGTGATCGCTCGTTGTTGGGCTGCACACCGACCCCTCCGGCGCCTCTCTGACACAGGCAGCAGTGCGAGCTGGGCCAAGTCCAGCTCCTTCAGTTTCTCTGCTAATGAGCAGCTAGCTGATGGTGTAGACATGTAATCCTTTGAGTTCTTAATGTCCAGCAGGGTGTTGCGATTACAAGAGACAATAACACTTCTAGCTGAACCCATAGAAGCTGCTGCGATCGAACATGCTGCTGCCTTACCAGAGTATTCAATCAAGATATGTCACCATTGCTGCTATAATCTGATTGGCCAGACAGGAAGCGTACCCATCCTCTTGACTCTGTAACTTAAAGAATCTCTTTAGACTGAATGATGTATCGAATGTGGAATCAAAGGTCAGGTGATGACACACTAGACTTAACATGCTTGATATTCAAAATGACGAGGGAACTATTTGAACCGAACGTGATAACTGCAAGATGGCACCAGTAAATAGATTAGATTAGATTAGATGATGAGAACACACAGTCCTCGTTTATTGTCATTTAGAAATGTATACATGCATTAAGAAATGATACAATGTTCCTCCAGAGTGATATCACAGAAAAACAGGACAAACCACAGACTAACACTGACAGAACCACATAATTATAACATATAGTTACAGCAGTGCAAAGCAATACCGTAATTTGATAAAGAGCAGACCATGGGCATGGTAAAAAAAAAAGTCTCAAAGTCCCAATCGACTCCTGAGTCCCCGATAGCAGGCGGCAAAAGGGAGAAACTCCCTGCCATAAACCTCCAGGCACCGACAACTGCCCATGCATTGGAAGCAGTCGACCACAGCCGACACTGAATCCGCCCGTCCGAAAACTTCGAGCCTCGAACCAGCCGCTCTGATACAGCCTCCCGAGCGCCATCCTCTGCCGAGCGCCTTCGACCTCGCCTCGGCCGCCGAAACAAGCAAAGCCGAGGATTTGGGGCCTTCTCATCTGGAGATTCCGGACCACACAGTAGCAACAGCAGCGAAGTGGGCATTTCAGAAGTTTCTCCAGATGTTCCTCCATACGCTCATGTCTGTCTCCATCAAATCAGAATTGTGCACGGTTCCCTACTTGACACATAACAAATAATGTGACCAATGGCGACATCCTGCAGACAGTTTGTGAAGCTACTTTGCTTACTTCTTCTTCTTTCAAATGTAATTCTCCCGCTAAGCTCCGTGCAAATGGAAGTTGTAATTTACATTTTGATGGTGGGTTTTGGAGCCGATTGAGTGATCTGGCAATTCGCCATCTCCAAGGGAGTTCAATGAGGTTTGGAGCGGATCGTGCGGCCTGGAAACCTGGAGATAGGGCGTAAGCCCAGGATTGTCTCCATTGCTTCTCTCCAACTGAGCCCATGATCGACTCCATTGCCTCTCTCTGATTGAGGTGTCGAGCAAGGTTGAGGTCGACGAGGACGAGAGTGGAGGACGAGTGGGTATTTGGCATCATCCGATTGTTCTTCCTCTCCCTCTAACAGCTGCTGTCGGAGGAAAAGTGCAAGAGTCTTGGAACCCACGTTACCAGGAATGATCGGCGAGGCTGTTGGACTCGTTCTGCGGGACTCTGGGGCCAAGGTTGTATGTGTTCCTGGATTCTGCTTACTCATTTTTTTTTTGCTGTTTTTTTTGTGTGTTTCGATCGGGGCGGTGAACACCGTGGTCTAAAGCCCTTCGGTGACGAATGCTAGCCCTACAGTCTGCAGTGGGCTAGCTGCATGGTGCTGAACTGAACTGAACTGAATACTACTGGTTTGATGTTTGACACACCTTGTGTTGTCCACTCGCTTTTTGTCATTTGCGCAATTCCGTCTTTTGCTGCGCGTTGGATGTTTGATGTTTTCTTGAAGAGGTCCCATGGTGGCCCTTTGTTTCGTGGCTGCCCGTGGAAGGATGAACCTCAGAGTTATATTCTGCATACATACTTTGACAATTCATGTACTTCGAATCTTTGAATCCCAAAGCAATCAGACTGTTGAGAAACGATGGTCACTCGGTTTTTGAGGACGGCAGATTTAGAGCTGTACCACATTCCTTCCATTTCCTGATGATTAACTTAACTGTACTCCAAAAGATGTTCAGTGACTTGGAAGTTTTCTTGTATCCATCTCCTGGCTTGTGCTGTTCAATGGCCTTTTCATGGAGTACTTGGGGTGTATTTTTATCTTCATGGTGTAGTTTTTTCCAGGATACTGACTCACCCGCAGTTGGACCTTCCAGATCCAGGTGTACTTTTACTACAGTCAATTGAAACACCTCGACTGCACACAGGTCTCCAAAAACAGATCTCTATTTAACTAATTATGTGACTTCTAAAACCAATTGGCTGCAAAGGTGACGATTTGGCGAGTGATATTAAAGAGGGCAGGGTGAATATTTATGTAATCAGTTATATATTTGTTTTATATTTGTAAAGATCTGTTTTCACTTTGACCCAGAAGAGTCTTTATCTGTTGATCAGTGTCAAAAAAGCCAAATTAAATCCACTGTGATTCAATGTTGTAAAACAATAAAACATGAAAACTTCCAATGGGGTGGTGAATACTTTGTATAGGCACTGTATGTGGGATTGTTAACTTCCCAATAAGTCCAAACTAACCATAAATCCAATAGTTTCTTCATCACCACGGCTGACCATTGGCTTGTAATCCATATTTAATCTGCTGAATCCACTCTTCCCTGGTGGAATTTTGATTCAGATTTATTAATATGCCACAATTACAGTACCGTGCAAAAGTCTTTGGCACATCAGTACTGTAGTAATTTTATGTACTTCACTGTACTGCTGCCGCTGGGGAAAAAAACAAATTTCATGACATATGTGAGTGATGATAAACCTGATTCTGATATGGGTCTCTATTGTAGACTGAGAGTGGGAAGGGGGCAGGGAGAGGGGAATCATGTTTGGGAGAAGGGGAAGGGAGAGGGGAGGAAGCAGGAAACACCAGAGAGACACTCAGTAATAATCAATAGACTAATTGTTTGGAATCAAATAACCTCGCCTGGTATCTCAGGGTTGGGTGTGTCTGCACCCGTGCCATCCCTGCTCCAGTACTCCTTCCCTGCCACCTGTCCCACACTCCTTCCATAGTCCCTCACCCCTCCCATGGTGCTCCACCCTCACCATTCCCAGCATCCTTTGCTCCCGCCCGATTTACAGACTCTTCCCCCAAGCCGTCAGGCTGATCAACTCCTCCACCCGATAACCCACCCCACCACTACTTTATCATCTCCTGTCAGAGTCCCCTTTTGTACAGATATTGCTGTACATAGTGTTATAGTATGGACATACAATCGGCCTATCTATATAAGGTAATCATTTAAATTTATATTTATTGTGTACTTTATGCTAATTCTATTTTTTAATGCAGCATCGAATCTGGAGTAACAATCATTTGTTCTCCTTTACATTTCAAAGTTCAAAGTACATTTATTATCAAAGTCTGTATACATTATACAACCTTGAAATTTGTCTCCTTACAGGCAGCCACAAAACCAAGAAACCCCCAAAAAACTCAGATATAAAAAAGAAGACCGTCGGACACACAACGTGCAGAAAGAAAAAGAAACAAATCATGCAAACAACAGCGTTCTGAACCGCAGTCCACAAAGAGAGTCTGAGACACATAGTTCTGGTCGCCTCACTATAGGAAGGATGTGGAAGCACTGGAAAGGGTACAGAGGAGATTTACTAGGATGCTGCCTGGTTTAGAGAGTATGCATTATGATCAGAGATTAAGGGAGCTAGGGCTTTATTCTTTGGAGAGAAGGGGGATGAGAGGAGACATGATAGAGGTATACAAGATATTAAGAGATATTATAGAGTGGATAGCCAACGCCTCTTCCCCAGGGCACCACTGCTCAATACAAGGGGACATGGCTTTAAGGTAAGAGGTGGGAAGTTCAAGGGGGATATTAGAGGAAGGTTTTTTACTCAGAGAGTGGTTGGTGCGTGGAATGCACTGCCTGAGTCAGTGGTGGAGGTAGATACACTAGTGAAGTTTAAGCGACTACTAGACAGGTATATGGAGGAATTTAATGTGGGGGGTTATATGGGAGGCAGGGTTTGAGGGTTGGCACAACATTGTGGGCCGAAGGGCCTGTAATGTGCTGTACTACTCTATGTTCTATGTTTTATAGTTCAGCGCAGAACAGAGGAAACATCGTGGAGCAGTGAGCTGAACCGACCCATCCCTCGACTCGCGCTCCGGCGCCCTGACCTTTTCAGTCAGGCCCAGCGCCTAAATCGTCATCCAAACATCGGGTTCTATCGTTTCGATACGCTGCAGGGCCTGACCCCACGCCCCCGACTCGGCCTGTACCCAAACTTCCCGATTTGGCCCGAAGCTTGTGTACAGAAAAAATGACAAATGATGATTAAAAAAAACCCTTCAGTCTCGAATCTTCAATAAAAAATAGACTGTGGTCCCTGAGTCAAGGTAGAAAAATAGCAAAGTCTTGACTAAAGTGTTTAAAACAATCAACAGCTTACAGCAGCCTGAAATATTGGCTTTTTTTCTTAACGGATAAAACAAGTTGCCTGAAAGATGTTTGTGTATTTTCTACCTAACATCACAAGATCATACATCAGAGCCAGAAACGTAATGAACAATATGGTGCAGGGAACTTCACACCCCATTCTTCACTTTTGACATGTTCATTTAATGGCATTTCAAAAGAAGAATGGATAAAGAATTGAAAAGGGATTAAAAGGACATTGGAAAAGGATTGGGACATTGATCTGAGGGCCTCTTGCAGGGAGCCATCAGATTACTGTAGGACCTATAACCATCCAGAAGTAAAGTGGTTCAATTCTCCAAGTGGCAATCGATAATGCTTTGTTTATATTGTCAAATGTAACATTAATGGAAATGGAATTGCACTCCTTTTCTTTCTGTAAAAGTAAGCTCTGTCGTAGTTTTCCAGTCACAAATTCGGTCCGAAACGACAACTGTACTCCTTTACATAGACACAGCCTGAGTTCCTCCAACAGTTTGTGTCTGTTGCAAGGGAAACTTTCTGTGCTTGTTCAAGGGAAATAAACTGAAGAAATGGGCGCTAAGGCCAGCGGCACCACGTCACTTAATATCAATCACACAGTGGCTATTTGTAAAAGTTAACTCTCCTTCCTCAAAGAGGACCACAAACTTTTCGTTGGGTTTGGAGGCTTGTGTGCCTCAAAGACCTGGAAAGCTATGTTGGATGGAGCCGCTTTATGCTCTTGGTAGGGTCACCCATGCCAAACAGGTCAAAGGGTAGAGGCCAGACTAGGAGTGGTCCACCAGTCCTCCAGGTTTGGGGGTTCAGCTCAGGGGAATGACCCTTACAGCTAAAACAAAATTGTAAAAGAAACAGCAATGAAGAATCCTTCTACATCTGAGTGTGACGGTATTCCTGAGTCTCCGCCCAGAACCTGCATGACTGACAGTAGTGAAAACTGAGAGGAAGCTACAGACACGATGAAGGAAGCCCTGACACCACCAGAGATGGAGGACCTTCATTGCTGCCCTAAATGCCAGTGGCATTACAGGCAGTAAGTAATCTTCTTCAATGTTTAGCACAGTGTCACTTAACTCTCAAAATGGTTATTGTGAGGTGGTGTAGTGGGTTGTCACCGTAGATTGTCACCTTGTCGCGGTGGAGAGGCTTGTGTGGTCCTGTGACCGCGAGAGTGATGCTGTCTGGAGCTATGCTCCTGGTAGAGTCACCATGGCGGTAAGGTCGAGGATGAGGTCCCTGACAAAGAACAATCCAACCAAGACCTCAACAGTGGAACAGGCGGACAAAGTTACTTCGAACTCAACGGCTGTGAAGGCGGATGAAGGCTGCAACAAATCCATCAGCTCCAATGGTCGTGGTTTCCATGCCACTGGAATCAGTTGGTTGATTTGTGAAGTATCGTGTGCTTCTTGGAGTGCAACATCAAGTAGACGTTAAACAAATACACGCACGGGTGTCTTCACTCTGTGGGCCACTTCTTCAGAACGAAGGCCATCATCCTCGACCTCGAGGGATAGCCACGATGAGTGGGTAGTGTTTGTCACTCTCACTTTCAGCTTCCGCCACCGGCTAGCTGTCTCGCGAAAAGGAGAGCTGAGTGTGTAAGTCTCTCCCTGCCAGAACATAGCAAGCCTCACATGGCGACACACAGAACTGAGCTCCTTTTGGACTCAGGCTGAGCTACAGAGGATGGGGAGGAGGTTTGGCCCCTGCACACAGAGCACGCAGGCCCAACGGTGTGTTGACACACCCTGGTGCTCATGAACCAGATCCCCAGCTATGGGTAAATAGCCCCACTGCCTCGTGGGCAGCCTCAGGAGAGACAAAGTCTACGGGAGTAAACCCAGACAGCAAATCCACAGTGCAGCCCCTAAGGTGACTGGACATCATTCAACATCCTTCCGGCAGCTCCTGCAGCCAAGCTGGTGCCAGACGTACTGCTTCATAAGCTTTCCTTTAGTGAGGCCGAGAGGGGGATCTTGAGGACTGAGCATCTCAGGATCTCCATACCTTCCGCCCCGGCTTGTGACGATGATCATCACCCATTGTCCTTTGAGACAGACGGAGCCAGCTAACCACTTAGATTTCCTATCATAAATTTTCCCTCCCATTTTGAAAATCTCTGTTGGTTCACCTTCTGTTTCAAGGGAAGCTTCCATAACTTTTCCAATCTCCCCATAGAACCGGCGGAAAGGCTGACTGCTGAATGAAACAGTGTGCACCCATGACAAGCAGCAAAACTGTACAAATAACACATCATTTTTCTCTGTAAATCAGTGGCTGTTACCTCTCTGGGGGAATATATGTGCCATCTGAGGCAAAAGTTCAAAGTACAATTATTATCAACCCATGTATACTTTATACAACCTTGAGAGCCATCTCCTTACAGGCAGTCATCAAACAAAGAAACCCTGAAAGAATTCTTAAAAAAAGATCGTTGAACACCCAATGCGCAGAGAGAAAAAGAATCGTGCAAACAATAAAAGCAAGCAAATTGCATTCGGAGCTGAAGCTCTCAACACCAGCATCACTGCGGCCGATCCAAAATTCCATTAGTTGCAGGTCACAGACTCAGTCCAGGACAGGGACAAGCAAACCCCACCACAAAGAACTGAACTGAACTGTGGAATACTCTGCCTCAGAAAGCAGTGGAGGCCAATTCTCTGGATGCTTTCAAGAAAGAGTTAGATAGAGCTCTTAAAGATAGTGGAGTCAAGGACTATGGGGAGAAGGCAGAAACGGGGTACTGATTGTGGATGATCAGCCATGATCACAGTGAATGGTGGTGCTGGCTCGAAGGGCCAAATGGCCTACTCCTGCACCTATTGTCTATTGTCTATTGTAAAGCCAGGCATCAGCCGATCCGGAAGTCCACTAGCTGCAGGCACATATACAGTTTAAAAGGCCTCACCATGAGCAAACTTAGTAAAAGTAAGATCGACAGGTACAAGATGATGAGAGGAATTGATCGTGTGGATAGCCAGAGGCTTTTTCCCAGGGCTGAAATGGCCAACACAAGGGGACATAGTTCTAAGGTGCTTGGAAGTAGGTACTGAGGGGATGTCAAGGGTAATTTCACACAGAGAGTGGTGGGTGTGTGGAACGCACTGCCAGTGACGGTGGAGGAGGTGGATACAATAGGGTCTTTTAAGAGACTCTTAGATAGGTACATGGAGCTTAGAAAAATAGAGGGCTATGCGGCAGGGAAACTCTAGGCAGTTTCTAGAGTAGGTTACATGGTCAGCACAGCACTGTGAGCCGAAGGGCCTGTAATGTGCTGTAGATTTCTATGTAAGAAATTAAAGAAGAGCGATTTGAAGTTTCTACCATTGTTACCATGTGAAGAAGGAAGTGGACTGTAATAAAATGTACCTTTAATTTTTAATACTATTAATTAGTATATTAATACTAAAATTAATAATATATTAAATGACTAAGGTTTATTATCACTGACATGCTGTATTGTTATTTTAGACAAAATATACCATAAATTACAATGAGAAATATATATAAAATTTTTTAAAAGTAGTGCAAGAAAGAGAGCAAAAACTGCTAGGTAATTTTCATCGGTTCATTGTCCATTCAGCAATCTGATGGTGGATGCTGCCTTTGAGAGGCGTTGTCTTTTGAAGATGTCCTCAATGGTGAGGTGGCTAGTGCCCGTGATGGAGCTGGCTGAAGTTTTAATGCTCTGCAGCTTTTTTTACTGATCCTGTGCAGTGGCCCCTCCGTACCAGACGGTGATGGAACCGGTTAGAATGCACCTGTAGAAAGTTGCTCGAGTCTTTGGTGACATACAAAGCCTCCTCACACTGAAGTATAGCCGCTGGTGCCGATGGGCCCAGGTTAGATCTTCAGGGGTGGTGACACACAGGAACTCGAAGCTGCTCACCCTTTCCACTGCTGATCTCTCATTGAGGACTGGAGTGTGTCCCCTCGACTTCCCCTTCCTGGAGTCAACAATCAATCGCTCGGCCTTACTGATGTTGAGCGCAAGATTGCCCTTGTGATACTACCCAACCAGCCAATCTGTCTCACTCCTGTACACCCCCTCATCACCATCTGAGAGTCTGCCATCGGCAAATTTAGAGATGCCATCTGCACTGTGCCTGGCCACACAGTCATATGTGTAGAGATGTAAACATTATATATACTATAAATTACAATATATAATTTATGTAGTGTACATATGTTGTTAGGGTGGCAGGGTGGAGATACATCTCTACCAAAGGAGGTGGAAGGTGCTCCTTCCCTCCACTAGCCTGCAGATCACCCTTGGACAAGGTGTAGCACCTGCCTAGCCCCACTGATCAGGGTCATGGGAAGCCATGGGAGAAGGTGGCGTAGATGGTCATGTGAGTAGCTGATGCATATCGCAAGTCCTGATTATGCGAGCACTGGCGCCAGCAGACAATCTCTGAAGAATATCGATAATGGCTGGAGTCACCTGTCTTATCAAGACACTGCCTAGAAGAAGGCAATGGCAAACCACTTCTGTAGGAAAATTTCAAAGGTTCAAAGGTTCACTTATTATCGAAGTATACAACTCTGAAATTCTTCTTCTCCAGATAGCCACGGAACCAAGAAAGAAAAGAATGGCAGCACAATTATCAACCCCCAAATATCTCCTCCCCCCCCAAAAAACAAACAAAAATGGAACAGGCACATTGACCCCCAAACCCCCCTCCCCCGCACACAAAAAAAACGAGAAAGATCCGGTGAAAAAACACAGAATATAAAAAAACTACAAGACTGAAAAAATCTACAGTCCAGGTCTATATACAAAATGCAGAAAACCTGGGTAACATTCCCTGGTCACAGTGGCAGGCCTTTCCCTCTCCATAGAAGTCCGATCCTCCAGCGATCAAAAGGCAGGAAGCCGGCACTCACCTTCCCCATTTGCCTCGATGGTTTAATCTCCCTTGTCTCTTTAATCAGCAGAAAGGGGAAGTTTTAATCGGCAAAATGGAGTTAAACATCAGTTCACAGCCTTCTCCCCACGGGGTTCACACACGCTGCTTCTGCCTCCGGGAAGCCTGTCGGAGACTTTGTAAGTGAGAGGCCTTCAAAAGTGAAATATTAAGAGGACAAAGCTTGTATGTGCCTATCAGAATAAAAGGCAAGGATAACAGGTTAAGGAAGCCTTGGGTTTCGAGAGATATTGATACCCTGGTTAAGAAAAATAAAAGGAGGTGCGTAGCAGGTACAGACAGGTAGGAACAAATGAGATACTTGAGGAATGTAAGGAATCCAAGAGAACACTGAAGAAGAAAATCAGGAGGGCTAAAAGAAGGAATGAGGTTACCCTCGCAGACAAGGTAAAGGAGAATCCTATGGGCTTCTAGACATACAGTAAGAGCAAAAGGATTGGAAGGGATAAAATTGGTCCTCCACAAAATCAAAATGGTAATCTATGCGAGGAGCAAAAAGAGATGGGGGAGATCTTAAATGGATTTTTTGCATCTGTATTTACTTGGGAGCAAGACTCAGAGTCTATAGAAGAGAGGCAAAGCAGCAGCAAGATTATGGACCCTGTACAGATTACAGAGCAAGGAGGTGTTTGCTGTCTTGAGGCAAATTAGGGTGGACAAATCCCCTTGGACCCTGTGGAGGCAAGTGCAGAAATTGCCGGGGCCCTAGCAGAGATACTTAAATCATCCTCAGCGAAAGGAGAGGTACCAGATGATTGAAGGATAGCCAAAGTTGTTCCACTGTTCAAGAAAGGCTCTAAACAGAAACCGGGAAATTATAGGCCGATGAGCCTGACATCAGTTACTGGAAGGTATTTTAGGGGACTGGATATATGATTACTTGGTAGACATGGACTGATTAGCGATAGTCAACATTGCTTTGATTGTGGTAGGTCATGTCTAACCAATTTTATAGAGTTTTTTTTGAAAATGTTACTAGGATGGTGAATGAAGGCAAAGGCAGTGGATTTTGTCTGCTTGGACTCTAACAAAGCATTTGACAAGGTCCTGCATGGGAAGTTGTTCAAGAAGTTTCAGTCTCTTGGCATTCAGAATGAGGTAGTAAATTGGATTAGACATTGGCTTTGTGGAAGAAGCCAGAGAGGGGTAGGAGATGGTTACCTCTCTGACTGGAGGCCTGTGACTAGTGGAGTGCCGCAGGGATCAGCACTGAGTCCATTGTTGTTTGTCATCTATATCAACGATCTGGATGATAATGTGGTGAACTGGACTACCAATTTGCGGATGACTCCAAGATTAGGGGTGTAGCAGATAGTGAGGAAGACTATGTATTTTTTACAATTTTTTTATTGAGCTTTAAAACTCGGTTACATGAAATAATAATATCTACCCTCCCCCCTCCCCTTAACCCTTCCCCCCGATACATACCCCTACCTAAAAGAAAAGAAAGAAAAAGAAAAAAAAAGAAAGAAAGACTGCCTGGATATTGGAAGGTCTCCACATGCTCCATGGGATTCGAAATAAATTTTATATATTTATTTGTTTCTTTCCCCAAAGGAACAACAACTAAGCTTGCAGCGAGATTTGGACCAGCTGAAAAATGGCAGATGGAATTTAATGCAGACAAGTATGAGGTATTGCACTTTGGAAGGACCAGCCAATGTAGGTCTTACACAGTAGGACACTGGGGAATGTAGTAGAACAAAAGGATCTGAGAATACAGGTCCATAAATCCATTGAAACTGGTGGCACAGGTAGATAAAGAAAGTTTATGCCACATTAGCCATCATAGATCAAAGTACTGAGTACCAGACTTGGGAATGTTATGTTGAGGTTGCTTAAGATATTGATGAGGCCAAATTTGGAGTATTGTGTGCAGTTTTGGTCACCTACCTACAGGAAAGATGTAAACAAGATTGGAAGAGTACGGAGAAAATTTCCAAGGATGTTGTCGGGTCCGGAGGACCTGAGTTATAAGGAAAGACTGGATAGGTTAGGATTGTATTTTTTAGAATGTAGCAGATTGAGAGGAGATTTGTTAGAGGTATACAAATTATAAGGGGTATAGATAGAGTAAATGCAAGTGGGTGGGATTATAACCAGAGGTCACAGGTTAAGGGCGAAATGTGAAAGGTTGAAGGTAATGTAACATGAGGGAAAACATCTTCACCTAGAGGGTGGTGAGTGTGTGGAATGAGCTGAAAAGTGCAAGTGGTGGATGCAATTCCAATTTCAACATTTAAGAGAAGTTTGAATAGGTACATGGATGGAGGGGTAAGAAGGGTTATGGTCCCGGTGCAGGGACTAGGCAGTTTAAACGCTTTGGAACAAACTAGATGGGCCAAAGGATTTATTTTTGTGTTATAGTTTTCTATGACCCTATGATTCTTCTTCCATCTCCATCTGTAGGGACCTCAGCTAAATCCACTTTGCTGAAGTGCTTTCCTCCAGAAAGGTTTGCAAAAATATCCTCTATCCCGGGCAGACAGTATTGATCTACTTTCAATATTGCATTGATGGTGACCTTAAAATGACCACAGATCCTGACAGACCCATCCTTCTTGGCTACTGGGACCACTGGTTTCATGGGCTCCACTCAACCTTGGAAAGAGCTCCTGCAGCCTTCATGTAAGCTGGCTCCAGTATAAGGAACTGGATGGGCTTTGTAAAATGTGGGTATGGCATTTTCATTTAGCATTACTTATGTTTGAGTTTTCCAATGCCATCCTTGAATGCTGCTGTGGCATTATCCAGTACTTTTTTTAATTCATTATCAGTTGCAGCTTCTGCAAGTTTCACCTTTAAACCTGCATTGGTCTGGTGTATCTGGGCCCCTGCCACAACAGTAACGTGATTTGTGTGGCCAGCAGGTCTCTGCTTAGACCAGGAGTTCCCAGCCTTTTCTTATGCCATGGACCAGTCCCATTAACCGAGGTATCCATGGACCCCAGGGAGGGAACCCGATTTAGACATTGCAATTGCGTTCACGTTCACTTTCATTCCTGACTGGAACTAAAACCATTATTGATTGCAGAATGCTTTAGGTTTTATAAGCAGAATCAAGAGGAAGGGGAATCCATTTTAGCTTGTGCCCGAATTGAAGAAATTGTCCAAGTATTGTCCAGTTCGGTGATGGGCTTAATGAAGCACCGAGAGATTGTTTAGTTTGTGGAATCTTACAAGAAAGCATTCAAAAATGGCTCCTAACTGAAGCACAATTTACATTCAAAAGAACAGGTGAATTTGAATTTATTTATATCTTACATCCATCCCACAATGTGAGGGAGTAAATATCTTCGCGTTGCAGTGTACAGACATGAATTTATAAATCTAACAGCTTGTGTGAAGAAGCTATCCGTAGCCTGTTGGTCCTGGCTTCAATGCTGCGGTAGCGTCTGCCAGACGGAAGCAGTTGAAACTGTTTACGGTTGGGGTGACTGGTGTCCCCGACGATCTTCCAGGCCCTCTTTCTGCACCTGCTGCTGTAAATGTCCTCAGTGGAGGGAGGTTCATGTCCACAGATGCTCTGGGCTATCCGTACCACTCTCTGCAGTGCCCAGCGATCAAGGTTGGTGCAGTTCCCGTCCCAGGCGGTGAAACAGCCAGTCAGGATGCTCTCAATGGTGCCCCTGTAGAAGGTCTTGAGGATTTAGGAGCTCACGCTGAATTTCTTCAGTCGTCTGAGGTGGAAGAGATGCTGTTGTGCGTTTTTTGCCACATAGCCATGTGTACAGTCCAGGTGAGATCTTCGGTGGTGTATATACCGAGGAACTTAAAGCTGCTCAACTGCAGTCCTATTGATATTGATCCCGGCAAGCCTGTCTCCATTCCTCCTGTAATCCACGATCAGCTCTTTTGTTTTCTGGACATTGAGGGAGAGGTTGTTATCTGTTATCTTGGCACCTCTGTGTCAGGGTGTCAACCTCGCCTCTGTAGGCTGTTTCGTCACTGCTAGAAATATGGCCAAACAGTCATGTCATCTGCGACTTTGATCAGCCGATCGGAGCTGTTTGTGGCAGCACAGTTGTGGGTGTAAAGGGGGTAGAGGAGGGGACACAGGACACAACCTTGGGGGGCGCCTGTGTAGAGGATCAGGGGGCAGAGGTGAGGGAGCCCGTCTTGACCACCTGTCGGTGATCCAATAGGAAGTCTAGCATCCAGCTGCACAAGGTGGGGTGCAGGCCGAGGTCTCTGAGCTTTCGGTCAAGTCTGGAGGGAATTATAGTGTTGAATGCTGAACTGTAGTCCAGGAATGGCATTCTAACGCTGGCATCCCTCTTCTCCAGGTGAGTGAGGACGGTGTGTAGTGCTGTGGCTGTGGTGTCATGGGTAGACCGGTTCCGTCTACAGGTGAATTGTAGGGGCTCTAGTCTGGACGGTAGTGTGCTGCAGATGTTGTCTTCAACCAGCCTCTCGAAGCATTTGCTTATAGCTGAGGTGAGTGCGACAGGGCGCCAATCGTTCATGCTACCTTAGTTTTCTTGGGTACAGGGGCAATGATGGAAGGTTTGAAACAGGAGGGCATTACAAACTGGGAGAGGGAGAGATTAAATATGTCTGTAAACACACCAGCCAGCTGTTCCACACACAGTTTGAGGACCCACCCTGGGATGCCGTCTGGCCCCGATGCTCTGTGGCTGTTGACACGTTGGAATGCTCTACGTACCTCAGTCTCGGAGATGGCCAAGGAGTAGGCCTCGTTGGCGGGTCAGTCCTATCAACCTCAAATCGAGGGTAAAAAACACTTAGCTCATCGGGGAGCGAGGCGGCGATGTTGGCTGTACTGCTGCGTTTTCTCTCGAAGTCCACGATGGTGTGCAGTCTTTGCTGTAGGCTGTATGTGAAATCACTGTATCGAAGGAAACAGCAGACAGGGACGTAATTGAATTGTTTAGTCACAGTGTCAAAGTCTATGGGGCGAAGGCAGGAGAATAGGGTTGAAATGGAAAATAAATCAGCCATGATCAATTGCGGCGTGACCAAATGGGCTGAATGGCTTGATTCTAGTCCTATGTCCTGAAGGTTGTTATAGTAGAGAGTGGTAATGGGGACAAGCTCCCACCACCCATTGAATTTTCACAATGGTGTGCGGCTCAAATAGCCTCTTGCAAGCAAGTCCAGCTCCTGGACTTCACGTCCGGCTTAGCTACTGGGCCCAGCGGAACCGTTTCTACTGACAGGAGAAGGGGCGAAGGCAGGCTACTGTCATCTTAAAACCAGTCGCTTTGGGCAGATGGGGCTCGTCGGTCGTGGTTGGCAGCTGATCTAGCAGGAGGAAAACTCTGATCTCAAACTTCCGCTGCCCTGTGACTACACCCACTCATGGGGAAGGCTTAGGGAGTAAACCCTGAGGGAAAATCCAGAGCTGGAGTTCCTACATTGAGTTCAACGCTGACTGCCAACTCCTGGTGCCAAACTGAATACTCTCTCCCCTTCCTTCTGGGTTCATCAGATGTGTGGAGAGGGGGAGCTTGTTACATGGGCAACAGCTTGCTCTCCATATTGTACTGCCCTGGCTTGCGTATCTAGACAGCTAGGACATAGCATCCACCTCCACCCTGACCGATGGAGGCATCATGTCGTATGCCTTTATGGTCTTTAGGCTCAGTGGCTGGATCTTTGCTGCAAATTGTTTCTAGCTGAAGTAAATAAATCCTGGCTATAGGTCATGAATTATCATTACTAACCTGTCTCTCCACATAAAGCTAGGTATTTGATAAGAAACGAATGCGTTCCCAATGCCAAGGGACACCTCGGTATGGGGAAGCAAATTGGAGAAGCTAACCAATTTCATTGCATTAGCTGAGATTAGTGGGCGAGAAATGGCAAATTGTATATCTTACAAGAACAGATAGTTTTTATTGGTGATTTTTCAAGTCAGAGGATTAAGATCCAGAGCATGCAAAACCTAGACTGGCTCCTCAGTACAGCCCTGAGAGAGAGGAACGTTCAAATAGGACATTGAACCCATGTCCCCTCTACCCCCCTCAGATGGATACTAATTGTCGCAGTGTTGCAGTGAAGAACAGCAAGAAAGTTTATCCTTGTTGTTCGGCCAACCTTAAAATTAGAATCGGATGTTTTATCATGAGCTTGTATGACATGTAATTTATTGTTTTGTGGCAACAGCACAGTGCAAAGGTGTAAAAGTTACAAAATGATAGCACAAGAAAAGAGAAATTTCAAAGTCACAAACACGAGGAAATCTGCAGATGCTGGAATTTCAAGCAACACACATCAAAATTGCTGATGAACGCAGCAGGCCAGGCAGCATCTATAGGAAGAGATATAGTCGATGTTTCGGGCTGAGACCCTTCGTCAGGACTAACTGAAAGAAGAGATAGTAAGAGATTTGAAAGTGGGAGGGGGAGGGGGAGATCTGAAATGATAGGAGAAGACAGGAGGGGCAGAGATGGAGCCAAGAGCTGGGCAGGTGATTGGCAAAAGGGATATGAGAGGATCATGGGACAGGAGGCCTAGGGAGAAAGAAAAGGGGGAGGGGGAGAAAAGCCCAGAGGATGGGCAAGGGGTATAGTGAGAGGGACAGAGGGAGAAAAAGGACAGAGAGAAAAAAATTAATAATAATAATAAATAAATAAATAACGGATGGGGTACGAAGGGGAGGTGGGGCATTAACGGAAGTTAGAGAAGTCGATGTTCATGCCATCAGGTTGGAGGTTACCCAGATGGAATATAAGGTGTTGTTCCTCCAACCTGAGTGTGACTTCATCTTGACAGTAGAGGAAGCCGTGGATAGACATGTCAGAATGGGAATGGGATGTGGAAGTAAAATGTGTGGTCACTGGGACATCCTGCTTTCTCTGGCGGACAGAGCGTGTGTGTTCAGCGAAACGATCTCCCAGCCTGCGTCAGGTTTCGCCAATATATAAAAGGCCACATCGGGAGCACCAGACGCAGTATATCACCCCAGCCAACTCACAGGTGAAGTGTCACCTCACCTAGAAGGACTGTCTGGGGCCCTGAGTGGTGGTAAGGGAGGAAGTGTAAGGGCATCTGTAGCACTTGTTAAGTGACGGGAGGAGATCACCACCTCCTGAAAATGTCATCAATGGTGGGGAGGGTTCCTCAACCACTGTCTCTCCGATTTGTTTGGCACTTTGCTATGTTTTGGTTACTTCCAGCAATGATGCAGAAGGTACATGTTTTGGGACATTCTGCAGTCATAACGGGTGCCAAATAAAGCCACTTTGGAGAGCGTAACACTTTACAAATCCAGTTGCTAAGATCAGGGTTCAATTCTTGCCATTTTCTGTGAGGAGTCAGTACATTCTCACCATGGCTGCGTGGGTTTCCTCCGGGTGCTCCAGTTTCCTCCCACAGTCCAAAGATGTGCAGCTTAGGGTTAGCGAGTTGCGGGCCTGCTATATTGGAGGCAGAAGCATGATGACACTTGCGGGCTGCCCTCCCCCCACCCCCAGCATATCCTCAGACTGTGCTGGCTGTGAACGCAAAGAATGCGTTTCACCGCAGGTTTCAACATTTCAATGTACATGTGACAAGTAAAGCTAATCTCTCTCTTTTAAAATGGGGTATAACAGATGACTAGGGCCCAAAGGTTTTATTTTTTTTTATTTATTGAGATACAACGTGGATAAGTGGATAAGCCCTTCTGGCTCTTTGAGCTGTGACAGCCAGCAATCCCCCCAAGCCTAATCACAGGATGATTTACAAGGACCAACTAATCTCCCATCTTTGGACTGTGGGAGGAAACTGGAGCCTCTGGAGGAAACCCATGCAGTCACAGGGAGAACGTGCAAACTCCTTACAGGCTGCGGCGGGAATTGAACCCTGGTCACCTGTAACGCGTTGTGCTAACCACTACACTACACTACCATGGTGAAGTGCACTGAATAGTTACTCAGAAATCACCAATAAATGTCAGCAAGTACATTCCAATGCATAATCATTTAATTATTTCAACAACCTATATACTTCCTCAGAGTGACTCTATGCGTAGACAGATAACCTTTAAACAAGAATTAATATTGTTCTACCCGTGGGCAGTAGATTTTGTTTTACTATGTGATTTTGCACATCCATCTTTTATTTTGAAATAAGCAATTCCAGATCTAGACTAGGTCACTTCCTGTACAGTCAGGAAGTAGTCAGCAGGAAAGCACATTGACTGGCAGAAGGGCAGAGGTCTATGTTTGGAGGTTAAGAAGTTTCTATCTAAAGTTTCTATCTTCCATCCTTGGACTCACTTTACACCGCACGCTGTCGGAGCAGTGCTGCCAGGATAATCAAGGACACGACCCACCCAGCCAACACACTTTTCGTCCCTCTTCCCTCCGGGAGAAGGCTCAGGAGCTTGAAGACTCACACAGCCAGATTTGGGAACAGCTTCTTTCCAATTGTGATAAGACCGCTGAACGGTTCCTGACCCAGATCTGGGCCATACCCTCCAAATATCCGGACCTGCCTCTCGGTTTTTTTGCACTACCTTACTTTCCCTTTTCTATTTTCTATTTATTATTTATAATTTAAATTTTTAATATTTACCATCGATTTGTAATCCAGGGAGCCGGAAGCGCAGAATCAAATATCGCTGTGATGATTGTACGTTCTAGTATCAATTGTTCGGCGACAATAAAGTATAAAGTCATCTTGGTGTTTCCCCAGCAGAAGTATTGCTTGCAGGTTGATGTTATATTGTTTAGAAGTTAATCTAAAGGTATCAATAAGATTTTGCTGAAATAAAATAGGATATTTTTGAGTTTATTAGAAACTAAGCTAGATGCTGATAGTTTACACATACTTTTTACATGTAGTGTTTACTTGTTGGAATCTTGTTGGAATACCTGCCTGCAGGAAACTTAACTAAGCTCTTACTCATCCGTGTATATTTACTTGTGTGAATGGAACAATGCTCTGATTGTGCTGTATTTTTTTATTTTTCAGTTTCACTCCTTATTCACTAAGTCATGCCATTGAGTCTAGTAAACCCAAGGAGCTGGGAGACTACGTCCTGACTCTCATGTCATTTTTGAATGAAGTTTGGCTGACTGTCTAATTGATGTTACAATACCTCGGTGAGGGCAGTACAAATGTTGACATTTCAGGGTCATAAAACACAGTCAATATGGTCTATGATTATATAAAAAATAATATTGAAAAGAACTAACCATAATCAACCAGGATCATAACTAAACCACGTTGAATTTACACACTAATCCATTTGCTACCGGTTGTCACAAGTAATTGCAGTCATAAACCATTTCACTGTGCTATTTTATATTACATTTCCTTAAATGTCTCTGTTTTTAAATTATGATGGCAGATCCAAAATTAACTACAACTTTGTGGAATGGAAAGACTAACGATCAGTCCTGTTCTCTGCTGTCCATCACTGCCTGAATCCTGTGGACAGAAACTCTTATGAAGATCCCCAGAGCCGTGAATGTCTAAAGAGGGTGATTGTCTGTAGTAGTTGAACTCAGTGTTGAGTCCCGAAGACCGAAATGCACCCAGTCAGAAGGTGAGGCGCCATTCCTCATGGAGAAATCATGAAGGAAGCTGAGAAGTTGCTTCATTTCTAACATTCCCCAGTTCGCATATTAAAAAAAATTATCTCTGTTCCTCTCTCTGCAGAACCAATCTACTCCTGCTGAGTGGCCCCAGCATTTTCTATCAGCGTAGACCTTGTATTCAGTCCTCTGGCGCTTGAACCTAACACTTGTCCAACATGGAGAAAGGTGTGTCAGTCACACTGCTACATTTGGCCTAGCCACCCATAGACTCCCACCTTCCAATCGGAGAGATGTCCACCAGCAAGTGAGACCCACCCCTCAGTAAAATCAGCCCACCCCAACTGACTCTAAGACATAGAAGCCTAACCTGGCCATTCAGCCCATCTAGTCTGTTCCACCATTCCATCATGGCTGATTTATTACCCTCTCAACTCCATTCTCCTGCCTTCTCCATGCCCTTACAAATCAAGGTCCTATCTGCCTCCACTTTAAATATACCTAGTGACTTGCGTTGTGTCTTTTAAAATTTGAGCTATCCAGATATATATATAGTTTGATTAAGCACTCTTGGTTGTTTAACTAATTCGTTAAGGGTTATATGTATAAATACGTGATTTGCATACGTGATCATGCTACCATGTAATACATGCACGCCTCACTTAAACCCAAAGTTAGACTCACATTTTGGACTCCCGTGTCTTTCTCTGAATGAGTTTAAGGTCTTGACATCACAAAACATAACAGTTTGGCCTCCACAGGCGCCTTTGGCAATGAATTCCACTGATACACCACCCCAATGAAGAAATTCCTCCCCAGGTGGGTTGCAGCTTTGCTCCTCCTGCAGGGGTGAAGGTAGCGCGCAGGCTGACGACCGTAAATGTTTCCATCAGGTATCTGGATCTGCCATCCAACCTGCTATCAGCACTGTCGATCGTCCAGCCACCGACCAGCATGACCGGCTGGGAAGTCCCCAGCAGCGGTGGGATCTGCTCGAGGATGGCCAGCCACTCGCTCCCGCGTCAGTCAGTGCCAAAAAGGAACGGCCAGACAGCACGCGCGAGCGGTCTGTTGATAACATCCATAGTTTTGCTCCCTGTCCGGCTATTTTTTACAATTTTGTTGCTATCCTTTCCCAATGAAAGCGTCTGCTTAGGCGTTGATCACGACACAAGTGGGTGGCTGGTTAACAGGTAGCAACTGTTATATAAAAAAAAAGCATCCTTACTGTTATTGCACTTCAGAAGCAGGGCAGCAGTTTGAGTGGTACCATCGAACAACAACTCTCCAACCTGTATGTGTGCTGAGAATTTACCTGGAGGCTGGAGGCTTTGTGAAACAAGGTCAACTCTCAATCACAAAGAGATGACGCCTGCTTGTCAAAGCAGGAATTTGCATTGAGCAGCGTAAATAAAAAGCCTTTGTAGGAAGGAATGAATCATAACACAGGGGCTTTGCAGAGTAGCAATACTAAGTGCAATTCAGATGGAATATATCCTGCTTAATTTCCTTGTCAGCTCTTTGGTATTGGAATTGATTGATTATTGTCACATGTACCGAGATACAGTGAAAGCTTGTCTTGCATTCTGTTGCTACAGATCAGACCATTACGCAGTGCATTGGGGTAGATCAAGATAAAGCAATAGCAGTGCGGAATAAAGTATAAAATCTACCGGTTATGTGTTGTGCAGGTAAACGATAAAGTACAAGTGTAATGAGCTCTTCCGGCCTGTGCAGGGCGCCAGAGAACATTGGGCGCTGAGGTTTGTAGAGCACCTGAACTTAATTAATTGTTAATTGTTGTTTTTTAAAAAGAGTTCTAATGTTGAAAACATTTCGCAAAATGAGTCTGTTCTTAAAAAAAAAGGAATCGATGAAGAAAAAGAATAAAACAAAGAGAGAGAACATTAAAAACAAATAGAAAGACTCATAATCTTGGCAATTCTTCTTTATAGAAGGGAGGAGAGAGAGACCATTAAAAGCAAACAGAATGGGTTATAATGTTGGCAATTCTTTTTTAAGTTTATGTAAGGGCATAAGTCACATGCTATGAGTAAACTGCCTGAATTATGGAATTTCAGTGGCTGTAATTTCAATACAGTTCTATAGACAAGAAGCACGTACATAGTTTTTTTCCTTTTTTTTTCAAAAAGAGAAGATGTAGTGGTGGTTAATTAGTCATTCCTATGCCTCTTAGTCAGCCGCTCCCACGTGGGAGGAGTTCACATACTCCACAAGCAGTGTTATCAATGAAGTTCAGTTGAATATCCTACATACTGGAGTCCTGGTATCGCTCTGCACTTTTTCCTCGATATCAAACACAACATCACAGGGTCCTCCTGTCACGATGTGCGTGGGCATTATCAGAAACCGAGTGTAGAGGACAGACAGACTCCGATGTAGGGATGATGGCGAGAGTTTATTCATATTAATTCCAAAAGAATATCAGTGGCTTGGCTAAGCAACTCCGCGAGAAGTAATATTCTCAAAACTAGGACCCCGCCATTAGCGGTAATCAGACATCCACTTAAATAATGCAAGTAACACGAAATGCCTGAGCCCATCAAAACAAACTTAACAAGCTTACACAGAAGGCATCAGGACACTGCATTACAAAGAACAAGTCGCTCAAGGAAAACACAAGAAATTCTAATCGATTCATGACAGTCGTTAAACAACAGTTAACAATTCAAGTGCTCTAAAAACCTCGGAGCACAAAGCTCTTTGGTGCCTCACGCAGGCCCAAAGAGCTCATTACAGCATGAGCATAACAAGATAGATTGTGAGGACCAGAGTCCATCTTATCATACAAGAGGTCTGTTCAAGTGTCTGATAACAGCGGGATCGAAGCTGTCCCTGAGCCTGGTGGTACATACTTTCAGACTTTTGTATCTTCTGCCCAGTGGGAGAGGGAAGAAGAGAAAATATCCAGGTTAAGTGAGGTCTGTGATTATGCTGGTTGTTTTACTGAGGCAGCGAGAAGTTCAGACAGAGTCTACAGAAACTTGTTACTGTGATGTGCTGAGCAGCTCCCGAAACCCTCTGCTGTTCTTTCAGGTCACTGCACAGCAGTTGCCAGACCAAGCTATTATGTATCCAGACAGAAATCTTTCTATAATCCATCGGTAAAAATTGGTAAGAGTCGGTGGGGGTGTGCTTAACCTTCTAATAGTTTTGTAATGGTTTTCTCTCTGGCTCTCTGTTATCTGCTGTTGTGTTGAGAAAATAGGACGCAGCTGAAATGCTTCTATATGGGTCCAGGTTGGGTCCTCTGAGATAGTGACACCCAGGAATTCAAAGTTCCTGAACCTCTTCACCTCTGGTCCTCCGACATGTTTCAAAGGTTTCAAAGGTACATTTAATGCCAGAGAAATGTACATAATATACATCCTGAAATGCTTTTTCTTCGCAACCATCCAGGAAAACAGAGTATCAACGTGAATCATTAATAGATATCCCTCTAAGGGAAAGCCTAGAACCAAAATAGAGACAACTTGCACTATGTTACTAACTAAAAACTTTTCTTCTTCTTCTTCTTCTTTTTTGAGTTTTTACAGCAGTTAGCATCCACATTGTTGCATTACTGCCATCTTCAGGATTTATTGTTCTTCAATGTCCATTCACTTTAAAGCCGTCCTTCCAGTCCCGTCACCCTTAAATAACTAAACAACCCGTGATCACTCTCCCCACATTCCAATAAACCTTTAACACTGTTCTCTACCAGTCCTATTTTGTGTAATTGTTGTAACATTTGTTGCCTTTCCTGTGCAAATCTCCGGCATGAAATAAGGGTATGCTCTACTGTTTCAGTCTCCTGACATAGATCGCAAAAACCTGTTGGGTGCTTATTAATGATAGCCGGAGTTCCATTAAGGTTGCTGTAGAACTGTAAAAACTTTTCTGATAAGACTTTTAGAACAGTCTCTGTCCCTTCTCTTTTATGCAGTATCCGACAGAGAACTAAGAGAGATGACATTTTACATCCTCTAAAATGATGAGTGCCCAGAGCATTGAAAATCCTTTACATGACTTTCCTTTGTAGGGGTGTTAACAATCCAATAGGGCAGGTTCAATGAGAGGCTTTGATTCATGTTCACTGCGATGATGTGAATCCATTTATGTGGCGATCTTTAATATTTCAGTCAGGCATGCGCTGCCCTTTCAGGAAATGAAACTTCTTTATCACAGATCTCAGGATGAGAAAGAAAGAAGCTTCAACATTACAAATAAGAAAGCAAATAATAAGTCAACTTCCTGAAGAATGGTTATCTTCCAGTCAGTTCGTTGACAAACCAATATCTGTTGCCTGGGCTTCAGTCTACTGCTGACAACAAGTGTCAATATATGACGTCTCACATTACTCCATGTATTAATCTATTAACCATTCAGGCCTATATAGCGGCTGTCTGCATTTATAGTAAATTGCAAAATATGGAATTCAGAGGAAGTAAATGCTGTTTTTTTTCAGTCAATTTGCAGTCCATGGTTACCCTCCAAGTAATTTCTCTCTGCCATCTGTTCCCAGTCTCCTGACATTGGTCGGCTGAAAGCAGAATTAAATATGAGAACCTCTGGGAAAAGAGCATGATTAGTCTGCATGGATTCGGCAGGACAATCCATCCTTTCATAAGGTCTTGGCGTAATCTCTTACTTACTTACTGCCTTTTACCTTGCTGGCGTTTAGGGCAGTAATGAAGGTCCTCCATCTCTGGCAGTGTTCAGGGCTTCCTTCATCGTGTCAGTCACTCAGTTCTCCCTACTGTCAGTCATGCAAGTTCTGGGTGGAGACTCGGGAATACCGTCGCACTCAGATGTAGAAGGGTTCTTCATTGCTGCTTCCGTAACAGTTTTGTTTGACCAATCAGGGTTGTTAGCCCCGAGCTGAACCTGAACCAGGAGGACCGGTGGACCACACTTAGTCTGGCCTCTACCTTTTGACCTGTTTGGCCAAACAAGACCCAAAGCATAAAGCCCTGACTCCACCCAACGTAGCTCTCCAGGTCATTGAGGTACGCAAGACTCCAAACCCAAAGATAAGGTTGTGGTCCTCTTGGAAGGGCACAACCTCTGCCCATTCCCAAACATTCCCACTTTCCTTGATTCCCATCATGTCCAACGAGCAATGCAGTGTCTGTTGGGAACAGAGAATTCCAGGGATTTCTAAATGCAAGTGAAGAAATTTCTCCTCCTTCCCGTCCATTTTTCCAATCTTTTATCCGATGATATTCAAACTACTTTTATCAAAGTATGCGTGCTGTGATTCATCTTACCACAGGCAGCCCTTTGTTCTAGACTCACTAGCCAGAGGAAAAGACATCTTTGCATGTACATCATCAAGCCATCCCTGGACTTTGCACACTTCCATGAGGTAACCTCAGATACTTCCAGACCATTGTACTCAATCTCTTGTTGTGCCGCACTCTACTGTTCTATGCACAATGGCATCTCCTCCTATTAAAGTGGTCTCTGAGTGTACACTCATGGACCTCTGCTGCTGGAGCTCGTTCACTTCAAGGTTCGATTGTGCGTTCAGAGATACTCGTCTGCACGCCACTGTTGTCACGCTTGGTTGTTTGAGAGACTGTCGCTTTCCTGTCAGCTTGAACCAGCCTGGACCTTCCTCTCAGACCCACTAATGCTATTAACAAGGTGCTTTTTCCCACGGAACTGGATTTTTTTGTTTGTTTTTTGTACTTTTTGTAAACTTTAGAGACTGTTGTGCATGAAAATCCCAGGGGATTAAGTAGTTTCTGAGATACTCAAACCACCCCGTCTGACACCAACAATCACTCCACGGTCAAAGTCACTTAGATCACATTTCTTCCCCATTCTGATGTTTGGGCTGAACAACAACTGAACCTTTTGACCATATCTGCATGCTTCTATGCATTGAGTTACTGCCACGTTCCTCTCAAAGTCCAACCCTACATCCCTATCGTGAGAGGTGGAAATGGGTAAAGCCGGCCAACAAGACGCTGGTGAAGCTGTATAGGCCAACCCTTGTACATTGGATGCAATGGATTACAGAAGCGTTGATGATCTCCAGCCATACCATTGACTTCAGAGGGCGATGGAGACGGGAGATCATCAAAGGTCTATGGTCCTCTGGGAGCTAAGGACCCAAGTAGGTCAGTAAATACAGCCACATGATTGGCTGATTAGTTGTTTGCGTTAACGAGTAGGTGTATAGGTGCACCTAATACAATGGCCACTGACTCTACATTCTATTGATGATTAGTTATTGGTTATTGGTAATTCCTGCTTCATATCCATATCATGAGGACAAGACAATGAAGCTTGCGTCTGCAATTCCACTGATGGGGACCTTTGGAAGGAGGAAACACCCCTTGGCCATGTCTTCTGAGCCTATTTGAATACAATAACGCTCTTGCTTCATGGGGAGATAGAATTTTGTTTTGCCTGAACTGCTGATTCCACTGACAGTGACCACACTCAGTCGTACCACTTAGCCCGTGTCCTGCGTCAAATGTTGCTCCAGCTATTCATCCATTTTGCAATGACTTTGTGCTTGAATATTTCATCCCAGTGATATTAAACCTCATTCTAATTCTGATTCATTCAAAATGTGTTAATATGGATACGTGGATGGGAGAGATTTAGAGGGCAATGAGCCAAATGCAGGCATATGGGATTCGCTCAGGTGGGCACACTGGTTGGCATGGATGAGATGGGCTGAGGGTCTGTTTCCGTATTGTAATCCTGTATCTCACTCTCTCTCCATCTTTCTCTCTCCCTATCTCTCTTGCTCTCTCCATTTCTCCCTCTCTCCCTCTCTCTCTCTATCTCTCCTGTCTTGCCATCTCTCTCCATCTCTCTCTCTTCCTCTCTCCCCATTTCTCTTGCTCTCTCCATTTCTCCCTTTCTCCCTTTCTTTCTCCATCCCTCTCTCTCTCTATCCATCTCTCTATTATGACACTGGTGACTGTTTTACTAAATTAATTCCATATTATTTAAATTCCGGTGGGATTTGATCTCAGGATACTCGTCCAGTCACTTACCAAGCAAAGCCACCGCCGTGACGGTGTATCTTTAATTGAGGTGCTGCTAATTAAGAAGCGCAGATCTGCTGCTGCCAGCCATTTCATTAACTGGATCAGAGATTCATTCATTAGTGTGTAGTAATCAGTCTGAGCAGCAGGAGAGGGATTAGTACTTGTCCTTGGGGCTCCCATAGCTGATTATTCATCACTTCATGTTGGTTATTTTAGAATGAAGAGAATGACTTGTCGCGCATTGGGGATGAGATTGCAGGCTCCTTTGAAAAAAATATTTCTCTGCTCTAGGACATCTTCTATTCTGCAATTATCAGACACCCTTTATTGGACCTCCGATCTGCTCAAAGATGAACTCAGAATCAGAACCTGGTTTATTATCACCAGCATGCGACGTGAAATTTGTTAACTTAGCAGCCGCAGTTCAATGCAATACATAATACAGAAGAGAAGTAAAATAATAAATAAAATAAGAATAATAAATTAATCAATTACAGTATACATGAATAGATTAAAAAGCGTGCAAAAGTCAGAAATACTGTATTTTTTTTTAAATGAGGTAGTGTCCAAGGGTTCAATGTCCATTTAGGAATCGTATGGCAGAGGGGAAGAAGCTGTACCTCAATCGCTGAGTGTGTGCCTTCAGGCTTCTGTACCTCCTACCTGCTGGTAACAGTGAGAAAAGGGCATGCCCTGGGTGCTGGAGGTCCTTAATAACGGACGCTGCCTTTCTGAGACCCCTGAAGATGTCCTGGGTACTTTGTAGGCGATTACCCAAGATAGCGCCAACATCTCACAATGTTTCTCTCTGTAGCCCTTGCACTAGGTCATGTAACACACATCAAAGTTGCTGGTGAACGCAGCAGGCCAGGCAGCATCTGTAGGAAGAGGTGCAGTCGACGTTTCAGGCCGAGGCCCTTTGTCAGGACTAACTGAAGATGCCCTCTTCCTAGAGATGCTGCCTGGCCTGCTGCGTTCACCAGCAACTTTGATGTGTGTTGCTTGAATTTCCAGCATCTGCAGAATTCCTGTTGTAGGTCATGTAATTTGTTTTATAGTAGCAGTACAGTGCAATACATTTAAAAAGCTATAAATTACAATAAGTATATATATTCACTTATTGAAATTTATAGCTTTTAGATATATAGTGATGCTCTGAGGGGTGGGGGTGTGGTCGACAGCCCACCCCTGTTTTTCTAATGACCAGTACTGTTTATTGTTCTTGTGTTAAAATGCTTTTGTGGGATTACAGTGGGAAGTTCCAGATCATTTATTGTAACATTTTAGCTTGGGTTATTTGCTTGTGTATTTGTGGGTCACCCCAACTGTAACTGTGTGTGATGATCACCTCCCCGGTCTATATGAGACTGGTTGGGTTCACTCTCCGGGGTCATGGTGAACGGTCTGTTTTGTGTTTATCACTATAAAATGGTTGTTGATTTAACAAGCTTTCTCGTCTGTCAATATGGACCAAATGCTCGCCACTATGTAGATAGGGCCGGCTGGTGGTGTAGTGGCATCAGCACTGGACTTCAAGGCAGATGGTCGTGAGTTCGAACCCAGCCGGGTCCCAACCTGGGCAGCAGCAGTATCTGTGCGGAAGAAGGGCCTGGCAATCTACTTCCATATCTTGCCATGAAAACCCTATGGACCCAATGGTCCGTGAGGTCATGAAGAGTCAGACTCGACTAAAAAAAACAACTGAACAACAACAAATATACATTAAAAAATTAAATTAAATTTTAAAAAAAGAGAGCAAAGATATACTGCCTGACCTGCTGAGTTCCCCCAGAATTTTGTGTGCGCTGTTCTTGCTGATGGAAACTTAAACCGGATGGGCTTTATTTCACACTATCTTCACCATTAACATTGCATTCTTAATTCCACGTTTAATATCATACACTAAATAAGTTCTCCAGCTGCCGTGATGGGGTGTAATGAACCAAATATTCACTTTCTTCGACTTCTTTAAACATACGAAATCAGACCAGTAAATACCTCTGAACAAGCAGTAATAAACCTTAGCTCCCCCGCACGTGCATCATCAGTCTGCAACTGTTGGGACGCAGACTACACCGGGCTGGAAGTAGGTGAGTTTCAGTCTGACGGTAATCCAGAGCTGCTGCTGTCTCTGCAGCAGGCTGGGCTGCCACACACTGGCTGCTTCAGGCACCTACAGCTGCTGGCACTGATTTCAGATGGGCACAGAGCGAACTGGGAGAGCTGGGACTTCATGTTCACAGACATTCAAAGCTCTACATCTGCTGGTCTGTGAAACTCCTGGTTAGACCGTACGTGGAATATGAGAGGGCATGCCGGAGTGAGATATGCCAGCTAGTGGAATGGTGCTGCAGCAACAACCTGGCACTCAATGTCAGTAAGATGAAAGAGCTGATTGTGGGCTTCCGGAAGGGTAAGACAAAGAAACACATACCAATCCTCATAGAGGGATCAGAAGTGCCGAGAGTGAGCAGTTTCAAGTTTCTGGGTGTCAAGATCTCTGAGGATCTAACCTGGTCTCAACATATCGATGCAGTAATAAAGAAGGCAAAACAGTGGCTATATTTCATTAGGAGTTTGAAGAGATTTGGCATGTCAACAAATACACTCTAAAACTTCTATAGTTGTAGCGTGGAGAGCATTCTGACAGGCTGCATCACTGTCTGGTATGGAGGGGCTACTGCACAGGACCGAAAGGAGCTGCAGAGGGTTGTAAATCTATCTTGGGTACTACCCAGGACATCTTTAGGGAGCGGTGTCTCAGAAAGTCATGCCCTTTTCTCACTGTTACCATCAGGTAGGAGATACAGAAGCCTGAAGGCACACACTCAGCGATTCAGGAACAGCTTCTTCCCCTCTGCCATCCAATTCCTAAATGGACATTAAATCTTTGGACTCTACCTCACTTTTTTAAAAACAGTATCTCTGTGTTTGCATGTTTTTTGTAATCTATTCAAAATATGTAATTGATTTACTTGTTTATTTATTATTATTATTTTTTCTCTGCTAGATTATGTATTGCATTGAAGTGCTGCTGCTAAGTTAACAAATTTGACATCACATGCCGGTGATAATAAACCTGATTCTGATTCTGATATTTCTCTATCTATCCGTCTATTTATTGAGATACTGCGTGGAATAGGCCCTTCTGGCCCTTTGAGCCACGCCGCCCAGCGACCCCCGATTTAATCCTAGCCTAATCATGGGACAATTGACAATGATTAACCTACCAAACGGTAGGTCTTTGGACTGTGGGAGGAAGCCCACACGGTCAGAGGGAGAACATACAAGCACCTTACAGGCAGCAGTGGGAATTGAACCCGGGTCGCTGGGACTGTAAAGCGTTGTGCTAACTACTACGCTACCATACTGCGCTGAAGTGGTCTATGTCCTATGCTGTGTTTAGTCACCACCGCGAGCCTCTACTCTCTGCCTGGTATTGTATGTTTGAATTGTAGGAAATGTTAACGCAAAATGGCTACTGCAGAGGCCCTGCCGTCACCCAGGCCCCAAATGTTCTGTCCGTTGAAGAAGAGATTCATTTCAGCAACAAATAATATTCTGACAGATCCCAGTCGTCAAGCAGCAACTGCAAGAGGGAAGGGACCGTTAATATTTTGGGTTGAAACCCTGCATCGGGGTAGTCTGGAGGTCGAAGCCCGATAGCTGAAGCCTGAAGGCCCGGAGCCAGAGGCCTGTCCTTGTAGTTGGAGGACTGCCTGTGTGTGGGTGGGAGGAAAGAAAGGGGCTTGTTTTCCTGTTGTTGTTTTGTTGCTTTGTTGCTTGCTGTGTTCTGTGCTGTTCTGCTGAGTATTCAGGGCAGACTGTGTTGGCACCAGAATGTGCGGCAATGCCAACCTGTGACACGGAGGTTATGTTGGCTGTTAACGCAAGTGACACACTTTACTGTATGTTTCAATGTACATGTGATAAATACTTGGCTGTGGAGGCTAAGCCATTGGGTATATTTAAGGCAGAGGTTGACAGATTCTTGATTGGTCAGGGCATGAAGGGATACGGGAAGAAAGCAGGAGGTTGGGACTGAGAAGGAAATGGATCAGCCATGATGAAATGGTGGAGCAGACTCGATGGGCCAAATGACCTAATTTTCCTCTATCTTGTGTCTTTTTTGTACTAGCCATTATGCCACTGGAATTTAGGGCAGCAGTGAAGACCCTCGATCTCTGGCCGTGCTCATGGCTTCCTTCGTCGTGTCAGTAGCTTCCTCTCAGTTTTCACGACTGTCAGTCACGCAAGTCCCAGGTGGAAAGTCAGGAATACCATTGCACTCAGAAGTAGAAGGATCCTTCATTGCTTTTCCGTAACGGTTTTGTTTAGTAATCAGGGTTGTTAACACTGAGCTGAACCCACATACCTGGAGGACCGTGGAGTACTCTTAGTCTGGCCTCTATGCCCTTGACTTGTTTGGTGTGGGCGGCCCTTCCGGGAGCCAAAGCGCAGACCCCTGACTCCAGCCAACACAGCCCTCCGGGTCATAGAGGGCCACAAGCCTCCAAACCCTATGACGAGGTCGTGGTCCTCTTCGAGGGTATCTTATGGTCTTGTGTTGCGTTCTAAATGAATCTGAATCCAAATGGCTGAAGTTGTTTCACTGACAGGATTTAAACACTTGAATCTCCTCAGCACAGACCGTGTGTTGGAGAAAGGGGTTAACGTGGAAAGGTGTCCACTCTTTGGAGTGGACAGGTTGGATCAGTCTCCTTTTTCCATGCCGAACAAATCTATGTTTCAATAATAATGATTCACTTCCAAGATTCATACTTCTCCTCTCGTGGTAATTACAGATTTTATTCATCGCCTCCACCCTACGCCCCCATCACTAACTGACTTTGACAGGCAGCTCCACCATCACTGACATCATCCCTCACTCCTGGTCTCCACCCCACCCCTGACCTCCCCTCTTGTTCTCTCAGCAACTCCTCATTAATCATGTTTTGCCAACACAAGATTACTCCTGGATATGAGGAGGAGCTCAAACCTGTCAAACGCACAGTCAGTCCTTCTCTTTCTCTTTCTCTCTCTCTCTCTCACACACACACACACACATACACACACACACACACACAATGTACAGAGACACACGCATACATACACAGAGGTAAAAAGCACTCTCACACAACCAGATCTACACAAATACACATACCAAAATCAACACACAAAACCATAAACACACACACACAAAATGATGAAGTGATGCAGACAGAGGCAAAAGCCCCCCCCCACACACACCACCAACAGCCAGATCTACACCAAACACAAATACACATACCCGTATCGACACACACAAATACACAGAAAACCGAAAGTACACACACACGCACACACATACACACACGCGCGCGCACACATGCACACACGCGCGCACACAACCACCCCACCTCCCAGACTCCGCTGGAAAAACTCAGCAAGGCAGCCAGCATCTATGAAAATGAATAAGAAGTTGATGTTTCAGTCGGAGACCCTTCTTCTGGACTGAGAAGCGTGGGGGAAGATGCCAGAATAAAGAGGTGGGGGAGGGGAAGGAGGCTAGCTGGGAGGTGATAGGTGAAGCCAGGTGGGTGGGAAAGGTCAAGGGCTGGAGAGGGAGGAATCTGGGAGAGGGAGAGAGAGGAGAGTGGACCATAGGAGAAAGGGAAGGAGGAGGGGACCCAGGGGGAGCTGATAGGCAGGTGGGAAGAAGTGAAAAGTCAGAGTGGGGAATAGAGGAAGGAAAGGGAGGGGAAATTTGTTTACCAGAAGGAGAAATAGATATTTGTACCATCTGGTTGGAGGTTACCCAGATGGAATATAAGGTGTTGCTACTCCACCTCCAAATACAGACAGAGGCAAAAGCCCCCAAACACACACACACACTCACTTTATAAACAACCAGGTACACCACACACAAATACACACACACACACACACACACACTCTACAAACAACCAGATGTACACCACACACAAATACACACACCCATATAGACACACACGCATGCACAGTAAACAGCAGCTCGAAATCGACGCCATCTACGAACCCCTAAGAGCCAAAGAAACGAGAGCTGATAGAGTTCAAAGGTCAACTGAAAGAGTAGCCAATCAGGACCAAGGGAAGTGAAGGTGGGGGGGGGGGGGCTGTGCTATATAAACACGAGCACTCCCAGAGAGAAACACCAACAACTATGCACTGAGGATGTCACCTCGACTGGCGATGAAACGTCTGCAAACTAATTGCCAAGCTCGGCAAACATCCCAACATCAAATGCCTCAACTCGAGCTACCAATATTCACCACTATCCTAAGGTATAAGGTACCGGGGGCAGGGTGTTAATCACGACCGGAATATAGGTGATAAGTCAATCGCATCATAACATTTTAAGTGATGTTTGGATATTAAACACACAGCGCATATTTACCCCATGTGAACATATAAAATCATTGCAACACACCAATATCGCTGAATCAGTGGGAGCCCTGGGCTTGTTTTCTTGCAACAAGATGGTCCTGTCGAGGGATGATGGGAGACAGCGATACTCGAAGGGAGTTCCTTATGTCCAGTCTATTCCGCGATTAGTTTTCATTGCATTCATTGCAGAAAGCTCCACTTCGCAGCGATATGATGTTGGAAATGGAAGCAACATTTTCAGTGCTTTCGTAGCTATCTCAGGATATTCAGCCTTGACTTTGATCCAGAACGCCAGCAGAGATGTTATGTCAAACATACTTTTCAGCCCATTGTCACTTGCAAGCTCGAGGAGTTAATCTTCTTCCCGCGCTGACATGGATGATTCACCGGAAACATTCACAAATGGGACATGGACACATTCCTTTGCACGTCTTGGGGCACTGATGACCTCGCGTGCGTTCAAGTTCAACAGTGCGTGACAGGGAATGAGGAAAGGTGCAGCTGACTCATATCGTTTCATATCGCCAGATCATATCGTTTCCTCACAGCCTGGTAGCACATGCTTTGCAGCCCGGTACCAGTCAGCGGCCTGGTGGTTGGGGACCGCTGATCTAGAAGGACAGGGCAAGAATAGTGTGGGGGCATCACCAGCCAGCAATTGCCCTCCAAACCACACACCATTCTGACTTGGCAAGGTAATGCCGTTCCCTCACCGTCACTGGGTCAAAATCTTCTACTCTACATACATACTTTGAACTTTGATGTGTTGACCTGGTCACATGCGGATCAGTTGCCATGATGCAGCCAGACAGAATGGTGCATCGATAAAAATTGGTAAGAGTTGATGGGCCATGCTGAGTCTCTTTAGTCTCTAGAGGAAGTAGAGGCGTTGGTAAACTTTCTTGGCCACGGGCACATGATTGCACCCAGGGCAGGCTATTGGTGATGTTCACTGCTTGGAACCTGAAGCATTCAGCCTTCTCATCCTCAGCATTATTAATGTTGACAGGAGCTTGTCCAACACCCCATCGCCCTTGCAGAAGTCAATGGTTGGGCCTTTTGTTTGGTTGACATTTCAAAGTATATTTCAGAGCGTCAAAGTGCATTTATAATCAAAGTAAGCATGCAGTATACAACCCTAAGATTCATCTTCCCCACAGACAGTCATGGAACAAAGAAATGCCATGGAACCTGTTCAAGAAAACATCAAATACCCAACGGGCAAAAAAAAAAACAAATTGTGCAAACAGCAAAAAGCAAGCGAACGACACATGGAATATCAAACATCAAAACAGGAGTATTCCATTTCATTCAGTTCAGCGCTGCGATGCCTCAGAGCCGCTCTTCGCCGAAGCTCCCCAGTCCACATCGATCACCCTGATAAAACCAATCAAAAACAGCAAAACAAAAGAGTAACCAGAATCCAGGAACACATGCAACATTCAAAGGATTCAAAGTACATTTATTATCAAAGTATGGATGCAGTATACAGACCTGAGATTCATCTTCTCCACAGACAGCCATGAAACAAAGAAGAACCATGGAACCTGTTTAAGGAAAAACATCAAACGTGAACCTCAAAGTCTCCCAAAGTGAGTCCACAATCTCTCCGATCAATCTTGGTAATGTAGACTTTCCTCCGACAGCAGCTAGCGGGAGGGAGAGGAAGACCGGTCAAACGCAGGCAGGCGGCATCAGACACCTGACCATCCTCCACCCTCGTCCTCATTGGCTTTAACCATGCCCGCGCCTCAATCGGAGAGAAGCTATGGAGTCGATCATGGGCTCGCATCCTCGATGCCTCAATCAGAGAGAAGCAATGGAGTCAAAATTGAGGGAAAGGTTGGTTCGACGATTCCGTTTTACGAAGTGGGTCCAACGGCATCCGTGTTCCTCCAGGGAAGGTTGTTCCTGACCACAGCATTTATTTCTGCACTCACAACATGCTGGAGGAACTCAGCAGGCCAGGCAGCATCCATGGAAACGATGAGTCGACGTTTCGGGCCGGAACCCTTCGTCAGGACTGTAGGATTCTTTCCCTACAGTCCTGACGAAGGGTTCCAGCCCGAAACGTCGACTCATCGTTTCCACAGATGCTGCCCGACCTGCTGAGTTCCTCCAGCGTGTTGTGAGTGTTGCTTTGACCCCAGCATCTGCAGAGTATTTTGTGTTTAGCATTTATTTCTATTGAGATACAGCACAGTAACAGGGCCCTCCAGCCCAGAGAGCCCATTCCACCCAATCACACTCATGGGACCAAATAACCTACTAAGCCATACATCTTCGGAACGTGGGAGGAGAACGGAAACCCACGCGGTCATGAGGAGAACGTGCAAACTCCTTCCAGACAGCGGAGGGAGTCGAGCCTCGTTCACCGGCACTGCGCAGCGTGTCACAACCTGCTACACCACCGTCCCGCTACGCTACTCAACCATAACGTTTCACAAAAAAAAAACAAAATGGACTGCTGTGTTTGGCTTCATTAGCTCAGGGAAGGTGTCTGGTTTTGATTTCAAGCAATTGCTACATTCTGTAGATGATTCTTCCCCGTTCCTGTAAACCACTGCAACCCTCTAAGATATCTGCCGTCTGAAAATTCTGATCTCAATGATTCACTTAGCATTAGAGAATGCATACAAGTATATAACTTGAAATTCTTATTCTTCACAAACGTCCACAAAACAGAGGGAAAAGAACAAAGAATGAATGACAAAAAATGTTAGAACCCCAAAGACTTCCCAAACCCCCTCTCCCACACTCAAGCAGCAGCAGAAAACATCAAGCCACCCCCACACCACCCAGCATCCAAGCAATTGCGAAGCCTCCCGGAAACCATGATCTAAAGACCATCAAAAAAAGTTGCTATCCATCCCAACACTTCGACATCTCACAGGGTCTCGCTCTCTCTCTCTCTCTCTCTCTCTCTCTCTCCCTCTCTCTCTCTCTCTCTCTCACGAGGGAGAGAGAGGTAATCCTCCTGCCACAGCGAGAGGGGAGGCCAACATCATCTTCATCATCTTCGAATTTAAGTCAATCCTCCATCACCGTGGAGATGCCATTAGCTGATGAGTCTTTAACCTCACTTAGCTAACAGACTCTCTATCGCTCTCTTCAGTAAAATGCTCCTTACATAAAGCGATATACTTTCTTTTCAGTGTTGCTTCAAGATTTGATTAACAACATTCCTGTAAAGGTCTTTCCGATAAAGGAGCGATCGAACTGAATGTTGTTTTTTGTCGTTATATGCCAATTCTGTCCAGTAGTGAGGTGGACTCGCGTGGTATTTATGGGTCAGGATCAAAGGGATTAGAGTCAGGCATTCAAAAGTGGAATCCCACCAAATCCCCATGGCACGTTACCATGCCGACCTGATGAGCAAGCAGAGCACAGTTTCCACTCCAGACAAAAGTATTTCTTGTGGCCTCAGTTAAACCCAGTGCAGTGAGTTCAAACTCAAATTCGACAGTCTATCTACATTCACCGCATTCCTTGAAGTAAATTCACTGTGTGGAGAGCGGTGTGAGGTTACGGCAAGGTGGTAAGACATTGCATCAGTCCAAGCCTTAACTAGAGTGTGCCAAAATCTAGAGCACAAGGGAAAACTCCAGATCAGAAACAAAGTTTTAAAAGGTACATTTGATGTCAGAGAAATGTATATAATATACATCCCGAAATGCTTTTCCTTCACAGCCGTCCACAAAAACAGAGGAGTGCCCCCAAAGAATGAATGACAGTTAAATGTTAGAACCCCAAAGTCCCCCTCAGTTCCCCTCCCTCCAACGCATAAGCGGCAGCAAGCAATGATTCCCCCTCCCTCCACCAGCAAATAAAAAAAGTATTGGCACTCGCCACCGAGCACTCAAGCGTGCAGCAAAGCAACAGTAAAGACACCGACTTGCAGTACTCCAAAGGCCACTCATTCACCCGGTATTCAACATACCACAGGCTCTCTCTCCCTAATAAGGGAGAAGAGGTGTCTCCGTTTCACAGCGAAAGGGGAGACATAACAAACAACTCACTGGCTTATGATGTTAAAAGTCCACTGTGTCGCTTTTTCCAAGCTCTGTGCCCAAAGATCTCAGGTCTCTGGGCACACAGCCAAAGTTCTTCCAGCTCCCATGACACACCGGTCTGTCAGGACACTGGCTTTCAATCCGCCCGTCTCCAGAGCCCCGAGATCCCAGACTTCCAAAGGCGAGCTGAGATCTTAGGCCGTGCCCTTGGCATGTTGGATAACGGCCAGTCGTGAAACCCCGAGAGCGAGTCCCATTCCCACAAAGAACCGAAGTCAAAGTAACTCCAGGTGAGGGTCTTCAAAAGAAGCCTGAAAGGGTAAAGTAGAGATATTAAAGATGGAAAAAGAGCTGTTTCCGAAGATGCAAGCAGAGGAGTGGCCGTTTAGCGTCAACATTAGAATCAGGCTTATTATCGCTGACCTATATCATGAAATCTGTTTTTTTGTGTGTTAGTACTACACTGCAATGCATAAAAATAATATAAATTACAATTAAAATATATATTTTAAAAAACAATTCAGTAATGCAGAAAAACAGTTTGTGCGTTCATTGTCCGTTGAGAAATTGAATGGCAAAGGGGAAGAAGCCATTCCTAAAACATTGACCGGGTGTCTTCAGGCTCCAGTACCTGATGGTAGTGATGTCAGTAATGAGAAGAATGCATGTCTTAGATGATGGGTGTCCAAATGATAGATATCACCTTTTTGAGGGATCACCTTTTGAAGATATCCTCAGTACAGGGGAGGCTAGTGCCCACAATGGAGATGGAGATGGCCTTCTTCTGATTCTGTGTCGTGACCTCTCCTTGTCTCCTTCTGAGACTCTTCTGGCAATAGCTCCAGGAAGACGCACAAAATGCTGGAGGAACTGAGCAGGTTCGGCAGCCTCTATGGTGAGGAGTAAACAGATGGCATTTACTCTTCAGACCAAGGCCAGAAACATCGACTGTTTACTTCCCTCAGTAGATGCTACCTGACTCGTTGAGTACCTCCAGCATTTTCTGTTTGTTGCTCAAGATTTTTAGACTCTGCAAAATCTCATATATTTATAATTTGGAGCTCCAGAAATTTGTTGAATTTCACAAAAAGGATGCACTATCAGTGGGGAGGTGGATGCAAAGATGATAAATGTCTTTAAGCGACTCTTAAATAGGCACATGAATGTTCAGAGAATGATTGGATATGGACATTGTGTAGGCAGAAAGAATTTGTTAAGCAGCGGCCACTCCGGTGGTGATGTCTGTTATTTGTCAAGTAGGGTGCCATGCACAATCCTGATCTGATGGAGCCGGACGTGAGAGTACAGAGGAACATCTGGTGAAACTTCTGAAATGCCTGCTTCGCTGCTGCTGCTACTGTGTGGTCCAGAATCTCCGGAGGGGAAGGCCCCGAGTCCTCGGCTTTGCCTGTTGCCTGGCGGCCGGGGTGGGGATCGAAGCACTCGGCAGAGGATGGTGCTCGGAGAGGCTGTGTTGGAGGGGCTGGTCGGAGACTCGAAGTTTTCGAACGGACTCAGAGTCCACTGCGGTCGGGTGCTTCCAATGGTGCTGCATCGGCAAGTTGGCGGCGCTTGGAGGTTCATGGCAGGGAGAGTTTCTCCCTTCTACCGTCTGCGTGAGATGATGGGGCTATCGGGACTTTGAGACTCTTTTTACCATGTCTATGGTCTGCTCTTTATCAAATTATGGTATTGCTTTGCACTGTTGTAACTATATGTTATAATTATGTGGTTTTGTAAGTTTTAGTCTTGGTTTGTCCTGTGTTTTCTTGTGATATCATTCTGGAGGAACGTTGTATCATTTTTTAATGCATGCGTTTCTAAATGACAATAAACGAGGACTGAGTGTCCTCATAATCTAATCTAATCTAATTTAGTTAGATGTTTAATTAATCTACCTCCAAGAGGACCTGTCATTGGATTTGGAAGTTTGCATGCCTCAATGACCCAGAGAGCTATTTTGGCTGGATTCGGGGCTTTATGCTAGGTAGGGCCAAAGAGTAAAGAGTGGTCCACTAGTCCTCCAGGTTTGGGGGTTCAGCTCAGGGCTAATGATCCTGACTGGTAAAACAAAATTGTTATAGAATCCTTCTACATCTGACTGCGATAGTATTGCTGAGTCTCCATCCAGGACTTGCATGACTGACAGTAGTGAAAACTGTGAGGAAGCTACTGACATGATGAAGGAAGCCCTGAACACCACCAGAGATGGAGGACCTTCATTGCTGCCCTAACGACCTGTGTTGTAATGGGCAGTAAATTCATTAATCAAGCACAACATTATGGGCTGAAGGGCCTGGTGTTGGGCTCTACTGTTCCATATTCTATGCTCACATCTGTAAACTGAGTTGCTAATCCACCTTTTTACCCGGTTGAAAACCAGCCTTGATGTAAAGAGCAGAATCCTTTCAATAATTTGCTGTTCTCCACAAATATGATTCATCTTTAGAAGGAGACTGGGAATGGACCAATTCACAACCAGCTTATAATGTTCAGCCAGGCAGCCTGAGAGAGTGAGACAAGAGACAACAGATGTTGGAACCTGAACATCAGTCCTTATCAGGTCTAGTCACTCGCTTGGCTGCCCAGACATTAAAGTTTAGATTAGATTAGATTATGAGAACACACAGTCCTCTTTTATTGTCATTTAGTAATGCATGCATTAAGAAATGATACAATATTCCTCCGGTGTGATATCACAAAAACACAGGACAGACCAAGACTGAAAAACTAACAAAACCACATAATTATAACATATAGTTACAACAGTGCAACAATACCATAACTTGATGAAGAACAGTCCATGGCACAGTAAAAAAGTTCAAGGTCTCTCGAAAGTCCCACATCTCACGCAGATGGGAGAAGGAAGAAAACTCTCCCTGCCACGCCCGACCATAGTCCGACTCTGAGTCGTCCAAAAACTTCGAGCCTCCAATCAGCCCTCCGACACCAAGTGTCGAACACCATCTCTATCCGAATGATTTGACCTCAGCCTCGGTCGCCAGCAGCAGGCAAAGCCAGGGATTTTGGGGCCTTCCCTCCGGAAGATTCTCGATCGTCCGGTAACAGCGGCAGCGAATCGGCGTTTCAGAGATTTCTCCAGATATTCCTCTGTGCTTTCACGTCTGTCTCCATCAAATCAGAATTGTCCACGGCCCCTACTTAACAGAACGATATCATTTTCACCGGAGAGCTGCGTGTGCTCATCACGCTGCTATCTTCTCCTCCTGTTCAAAGGTTAGTTTTAGGATCAGAGAATGTATACAGTATACAGCCTGAAATTCATACTCTTCGCAGACATCACAGAAGAAGAAATCCCATCGAGTGAATGATAGAAACAGCAAAGCCCCAAAGTTCCCTCCCCCTCCTAAAAGCCCAAGTGACAACCAACTATTACTCGGTAGAGCCAATGAGTTTCGCCTTTTGTACAAAAATGGCTACTTCTGAATGCCTTCTATGTTCCTAATCTCCTTACTGATTCTATTTGGATTTGTTTCACTAATTCAACATTGCATTCAACAATGTGAAGTGTTGCACCTCGACAGGGCAAATGCAAGGAGTCAGTACACTGTTGAGGGCAAGATCCTTAACAGTGCTACTGAGCAGAGAGATCCTGGGATCCAAGTTCATAGCTCCTTGAAAGTGGCCACCCGGGTCGATAAGGTGGTTAAGAAGGTTTATTTTTATTAGTCAAGAAGGCTTGTTTTAATTAGTCGAGGCATTGAGTTCAAAAGTCAAGAGGTTACTTTGCAACTTTATAAAACTCTGGTTAGGCCACTTCTGGAATATTGCACACAGTTCTGGTTGGAAGGATGTTGAAGCTTTGGAGAGGGTGCAGAAGAGATTTACCAGGATACTGAGTCCTGACGAAGGGTCTTGGCCTGAAACGTCAACTGCACCTCTTCCTACAGATGCTGCCTGGCCTGCTGCGTTCACCAGCAACTTTGATGTGTGTTGCTTGAATTTCCAGCATCTGCAGAATTCCTGTTGTTTACCAGGATACTGCCTGGTTTAGAGGGCATGTGCTATCACAGGAGGCTGGATAAACTTGGGTTGTTTTCTCTGGAGCACCAGAGGCTGAGGGGAGATCTGAAAGAGGTTTATAAGATTATGAGAGGCACAGATAGAGTGGACAGAGAGTGCCTGTTTCCCAGCATAGGAATGTCTAATACCAGAGGGCATGCATTGAAGGCGAGAGGGGGTAGGTTCAAACAGGATGTGAGGGGTAAGTATTTTGACCCAGAGAGTGGTAGATGCCTGGAATGTACTGCCTGGTTTGGTGGTAAAAGCAAATACATTCAAAGGTTTTACCAGACATTTGGTTAGGCACATGGATGCAAGGAAGATGGAGGGATATGGACATGGTGTAGGTAGGAGGTATTAGTGCTTGGGTGTTTTTGATTTGCTTGTTAACTGGTTCAGCATAACATTGTTGTACTCTTCTATGTCCTATCCACAGGCACCAGCACATCTGAACAAATTTAGCACCAGTTCCAAACTCTAGTTGTATACTAACAGAGTATATAGAGTGCCTACAAAAAAATATTCCCCCCTGCAGAAGTTTTCACGCTTTACTGTTTTACAACTTTGAATCACAGTGGATTCATGTTTGCTTTTTTGACACTGTTCAATAAAAAAAAGACTCTTTCGTGTCAAAGTGGAAACCAATATCTACAAATTGGTCTAAATTTATTACAATTATTCAACACAAAATAATTGATTGCACAAGTATTCACCACCTCCCTTCAAGTCAGCATTTAGTAGATGCACCTTTAGCAGCAAATACAGCCTCGAGTCTGTGTGGATAGGTCTCTATCAGCTTTGCACATCTGGACACTGCAATTTTCCCCCCATTCATCTTTACAAAACAGCTCAAGCTCTGTCAGATTTCATGGGGATCATGAGTGAACAGTCCTTTTCAAGTCCAGCCACAAATTCTTAATTGGATTGAGGTCTGGACTCGGACTTGGCCACTCCAGGGCATTAACTTTGTTGTTTTTAAGCCATTCATGTGTTGCTTTGGCTTTACGCTTCGGGGTCATTTTCTTGCTGGAAGACAAATCTTCTCTCAAGTCACAGTCCTCTTGCAGACTGTATCAGGCTTTCCTCCAGGACTTCCCTGTATTTTTCTGCATTCATTTTACCCTCTACCTTCACAAGCCTTCCAGGGCCTGCTGCAATGAAGCATCCCCACAGTATGATGCAGCCACCACCATGCCTCATGGTAGGGATGGTGTGTTTTTGATGATGTGTGGTGTTTGGCTTATGCTAAAACATAACATTTAGTCTGATGGCCTAAAAGCTCAATTTTGATTTTGTCAGACCTTCTTCCAGCTGACTTCAGAGCCTCCCACATGCTATATATTTTTTTTTAATTTAAGGCATCTGTTAGTCTTGCAAGACCATGGATCTGCGCCTGGAAAGTCTTCACTCTCCAGGGCGCAGGCCTGGGCAAGGTTGTATGGAAGACCAGCAGTTGCCCATGCTGCAAGTCTCCCCTCTCCACGACACCGATGTTGTCCAAGGGAAGGGCAAGGGCCAATACAGCTTGGCACCAGTGTCATCGCAGAACACTGTGTGGTTAAGTGCCTTGCTCAAGGACACAATACGCTGCCTCGGCTGGGGCTCGAACTCACGGCCTTCAGGTTGCTAGTCGAAGGCCTTAACCACGTGCCATACATAAAACAGATTTAGAGTCAGAGAACATAGGGCACAATGACACAGAAAAAGGCCCTTGGGCCTTTGTTATTCTGTGCCAATGTTATTCTGTCTACTCCCATCAATCTGCTCCTGCATTATAGCCCTCTGCACCCCTCCCATCCATGTACATGTCCAAATTTCTCTTAAGTGTGGCAATCAAACCCGCATCCATCACTTCCACTGGCAGCTCGTTCCACACTCACACCCCCTCTGAGTGAAGAAGTACCCCTTCAGGTTCCTCTTAAATATTTCACCTTTCAACCTTAACCCGTGACCTCTAGTTCTAGTCTCACCCAACCTCAGTGCAAAAAGCCTGCTTGCATTTGTTTACCCCATCTATGCCCCTCATAATTTTGTACACCTCTATCAAATCTCCCCTCATTCTCCTACACTCCAGGAATAATGTCCTAACCAATACAAACTTTCCCTATAACTTAGATCCTCAAATTCCAGCAACATCCTTGAAAATTTTCTCTACACTTCTTCGATCCTATTGATATCTTTCCTGTTGGTAAGCGATCAGAACTGCACACACTTCTTCAAATTTTGTGTGAGGGGGTTTTGTCTTTTATGTTACTGCGTAGGCTAATTAAAATGGCTTCTTTGTTATGTTATACTTGGGAATGCTTTTTTGTTATGTTAAACGCTGAGAAAGTTCTTGTGCTAGTAGCTTGTTTTGGGTTAGACTGTGATAAGAAGATGTTTGAACCAATTGGGATAGTCGTTATGTTTTTGGTGTATCTGAAGATATTGTATGTGCGGGGTTTTGGGGCAGAAGGCGGGAGAGAGAGACAGAGGATGGACCAGGTGCTGTGAGTCCGCTAACGGGGTCGGACCACGAGCGGGGTGTTCGGCGAGGAGAGGAGACGGAGACGGACTCGTGTGGAGCGTCTGGTCGACCACTGTTGTTGGTCCCAGGTGGCTGGTCGAGGTGGTCCGAGGGGTCGCAGGGTGAATAAGAAGGGTCCTGAGCTCCAACTGTTTGTGCACGAAGAGATTGAACTTTGATAAGTGTGACGCCTTTTATTTTCCTTTTATATTTTATTCTCTATTAATTATATAATTCCAGTAATATCTATAATCTATAAATCATTTAATCATATCTGGTGTATTGTCTGTTATTTGGGCGGGGTGGGGTACATCACACAGCATCCACACAAACTAATTACCCAGTTTGGCGGGGCCGAGGGCTGTTTCCCTAGACGACAGCGAGCTGAGCGACCCTGAGGTGGGCCAGGGGGTCTACATTTGCCTCAGTGATGTCTTAGGCAACTTCAACATAACCTTCCAACTTCTATACCCAGTGATTTATGAAGGCCAATGTGCCAAAAGCTCTCTTCACGACCATATGAGGCCACTTTTGTGTCATCAAGTAGGCCTCTATCAAGTCAGCTGTCTCCCTCCTTGTGTTAGATATCCATAACACAGCAGCAGTCGCCGGCAACCGGTCGCATAGTGGCATCAGCACTGGGCTTCAAGGCGAATGGTCCGGAGTTCGAATCCCGCCAGCTCCTTGCATGCTTTCCATCTGTACAAGGTCGAGCAAGCTGGCATAAAACAGTCAAATGCTCCCGAAACAGCAAAAATGCCCCTCGCTGCGCGAGAAGAAACAACAGCAACACAGCAGCAGGGGGTATACGGGAAATTGGGACGGAATGCAGGAAGATTACCAAACAGCCAGTAGCCTGACCACGAGAATGACCTCCTGGCTACCAGCCACCGCAAGACCACAATGGACTCTCTTTAGAGACCTTCTAGCAGGGTTGCAATCCACCTCAGATTCACCCTACAGCTCTGACAGGGTTAACTACTGCCTAGTCATGTCAAATGTAATTAAAACTGTTATCTTGAAGAGAGCCAGGCTGGTATGGTGATGGACAAGAATTCATTAACATGCAAACTAGCGTTCCACAGCGGGCTAACAAATGTTATTATTTTAGAAAGTGCATGGAAGTTTGAGACTGAGGGCATTATCAGTAATTACACGGAGGGCTGATCGAAGTGAAGGTTAATTGGTGTTCGATGCCAAGGAATGCCTCGCACCTGAGTTTCATACACACGGCCACCTGCTCTCCACTGCTAAACTCATTCTGCGTCTGAAAAGCTTGGCTCAGTGCCCATGGTGGGAGAATTATCAGCAGCGGGTCATGAGAACCACTGCATCTGAGAAGGTCAAAGGTAATGGTAAAGATCCCTGTCTGGTGAAGAGGACAAGAATGGTGTCTTGTTGCAGGTGCTCTCCAGCTCCCGATGGATCAACGCTAGAGTTATAAACTCACAGGAAAGTACTGCACAGATAGAAGTATACGAAAACAAGGGGTGATTGAACAGACTTGTCCCCTTCCCTGCCATTTAATCCCAGTGGGTTGAGATCAAACCCAATGGTTCTAGGAGAGAGAATTGATTTTAAATATCAAATCAGCCAACCAGAACGCAGAAGACTGAGAGGAGATTTGACAGGGGGATACAAAACTATGAGAGGTAATGATAGACTGATAGGGTAAATGCACACAGGCTTTTCCACTGCCAGAGAAAGCAGGATCTCCCAGTGGCCACACATTTTAATTCCACATCCCATTCCCATTCTGACATGTCTATCCACGGCCTCCTCTACTGTAAAGATGAAGCCACACTCAGGATGGAGGAACAACACCTTATATTCCAGCTGGGTAGCCTCCAACCCGATGGCATAAACGTTGACTTCTCAAACGTCCACTAATGTCCCACCTCCCTCTCGTACCCCATCCGTTATTTATTTATTTATATACACACATTCATTCTTTCTCTCTCTCTCCTTTTTCTCCCTCTGTTCCTCTGACTATACCCCTTGCCCATCCTCTGGGTTTTTCCCCCCTCCCCCTTTTCTTTCTCCCTGGGCCTCCTGTCCCATGATCCTCTCATATCCCCTTTTGCCAATCACCTGTCCAGCTCTTGGCTCCATCCCTCCCCCTCCTGTCTTCTCCTATCATTTTGGATCTCTCCCTCCCCCTCTCACTTTCAAATCTCTTACTAGCTCTTCTTTCAGTTAGTCCTGACGAAGGGTCTCAGCCCGAAACATCGACTGGACCTCTTCCTATAGATGCTGCCTGGCCTGCTGCGTTCACCAGCAGCTTTGATGTGTGTTGCTCGAATTTCCAGCATCTGCAGAATTCCTCGTGTTTGCATTTTTCCACTGAGGTTGGGTGAGACTAGAACTGGAGGTCATAGGTTAAAGATGAAAGGTGACATGTTTAAGGGGAACAAGAGGGGAATCTTGTTCGCTCAGAGGGTGGTGAGAGTGTGGAATGAACTGGCAGAGGAAGTGGTGGTTGCAGTTTCAATTGCAACATCTAAGAGAAATTTGGATAGACACATGGACAGGGTGGGTATAAAAGGTTATGCTCCAAATGCAGGTCGATGGAACTAGGCAGATTAACAGGAACTAGATGGGCCAAAAGACCTGCTTCTCTGCTCTAGTGCTATGTGACTCTATGAGGCTCTGAAATATTTACATTCCACCAATATTTTCCCTTATGAGCATCAATCTCTTCAATACAGGTAGCCATATATTCCTTTCTGTACAAAGAAAACATCCACGCCCCATTTCCCTCCTTTGTACTTTCCCTAAAACCCCCCTCAGTTCAAGTTCACCTGTAACAAGTACTGGTGGCTATGGTATCATTCGTTCGTCCTGTGGCGTGCCGTAAGACGTGGGCGATCGTGGTCTTTCCAAGACCATGATTGTTCTTGGCAAATTTTTCCACAGAAGTGGTTTGCCATTGCCTTCTTCTGGGCAGTGTCTTTACAAGACAGGTGACCCCAGCCATTATCAATGCTCTTCAGAGATTGTCTGCCTGGTATCAGTGGTCACATAACCAGGACTTGTGATGTGCATCAGCTGTTTTTACGACTATCGACCACCTGCTCTCATGGCTTCACCTGACCCCATTCGGGGGGAGGGGACACTACAGTTGTCCAAGGGTGACCTGTTGACTAGCGGAGGGAAAGAACGTCTTACACCTCCATCGGCAGAGATGTATCTCCACCCTGCCACCCAATTCACAAATTACCTTGTTATAATATTGCATTTTATTCTTTACTTGCATTTTTTTCTGTAGCTTTTAGACTTTATTCTGCACTGTTATTGTTTTACCTTGTTCTACTCAATACACTGTGTAATGATTTGATCTGTATGCACAGTTCGCAAGACAAGCATTTTCATTGTATCTCGGCACTTGTGACAATAATATTTGCTCGGGTGTTGATGCAGCTGGTAACGTATGACGTGACAGAACACATGTCCCAATAACATTAATCAAATTCTTTCCAGTTTCTGTAAATGATCAAGCAGTCATGGCAGTACAAAGAGCTTTGGGCAAAAGCTCTCCTTGTTCAGGCAGCACAGTAGCATAGAGGTTTGCACAACGCCTTATAGTACAAGCAAACCGGGTTCAATTCCTGCCACTGCCTGTAAGGAGTTTGTACGCTCTCCCTGTGACCGCGTGGGTTTCCTCCGGATGCTCGGGTTTCCTCCCACAGCCAAAAGACGTACCCAATGGGAGATTAATTGGTCCTTCTAAATTGTCCCGTGATTGAGCTAGGATTAAATTGGGGGATTGCCGGCTTTCACAGCTCAAAGAGCCAGAAGGGCTTATCCACTTACCCACGTTGTATCTCAATAAATTAAAAAGATAAAAATAAAACCTTTGGGCACTAGTCATCTGTTATACCCCGTTATAGAAGAGAGAGATTGGCTTTACTTTTCACATGCACATCTTGTAATGTACTTTTGATAGGTTAATTGGTCATTGTAAATTGTCCCGTGATTAGGCTAGGGTTAAATTGGGGTATTGCTGGGTGGCGCCGCTCATAGGGCTGAAAAGGTCTATTCCATGTTGAATCTCAATACATACTGAAAGAAGGAGGGAAAGAAAAGAGGAAAGAAAGGAAAGAAGGAAGGAAGGAAAGTAGGAAGAAAGAAATGAAAGAAGGAAGGAAGGGAAAAGGGAAGGAAGAAAGAAAGGAAAGAAGGAAGGAAGGAAAGAAGGGAGGAAGGAGGAAAGAAAGAAAGAAAGAAAGAAAGATACTTCATGTAAAATTACATGGGAGCCGGATCATCCAATCACACATCACCAATCAACGGTTTGTGACTAACCAATGACATTTCGCTGTTCCTATTTCATGAACCTGAGATGGTGTTTTATCAAATCAGCCATTCCATTCCACTAGTGTCACATCTCACCAAGCATCACTGGTAGTCAGCTGGCCTGTAATTATATATCCATTTCTTCCATAGACCATTTGTGTTGACAAGCTGATGAGCTCTGCCCTCAGGCGTTAATTGATTTAGGAAAAAGCCCGTAATCCTATTACAGTATTGAATCAGACTCAGAATCTGGTTTAATATCATTGTCATATGAATGGAAATTTGTTGCTAAGCGGCTGCAGTATATTGCAATACATAATAATAAAAACAGTGAACTATATTCATTGTTTGTGTGTATGTATGTATATATTAGATTAGATTCGATTAGATTATGAGACACTCAGTCCTCATTTATTGTCATTTAAAAATGCATGCATTAAAAAATGATACAAGGTTCCTCCAGAATGATATTACAGAAACACAAGACAGACCAAGACTAAAACTGACAAAAACCACATAATTATAACATATAGTTACAACAGTGCAAAGCAATACTGTAATTTGATAAAGAGCAGACCATGGGCACGATAAAAAAAAAGTCTCAAGTCCCGATAGACTCATCATCTCACGCAGACGGTAGAAGGAGAAACTCTCCCTGCCATGAACCTCCAAACACCGCAAACTTGCCAATGCAGCACCATTGGAAGCACCCGACCGGAGCTGACTCTGAGTCCGTCCGAAAACTTCGAGCCTCAGACCAGCCCTCCGACACCAAGCACCGAGCACCATCCTCTGTCGAGCGCTTCGACCGCGCCCCGGCCGCCGAGCAACAAGCAAAGCTGAGGATTTGGGGCCTTCCCCTCCGGAGATTCTGGATCACACAGTAGCAGCAGCAGCAAAGCAGGCATTTCAGAAGTTTCACCAGATAAAGTTAAATTAAATACGTAGTGCAAAAAAGTATTGAGGTCATGTTCATGGGTTCAATGTCCATTCAGAAATCAGATGGCAGAGGGGCAGAAGCTGTTCCTGAATCATTGAGTGTGTGCCTTTAGGCTTCTGTACCTCCTCCCTGATGGTAGCAACGAGAAGGGGGCGTGTCCTGGGTGATGGGGACCCTCAGTGATGGTTGTGCAAAAGTCTTAGGCACATATGTGCTGACTTTTGCTCAGTACTGTAGAAATGTTATCTATTGCACTGACCTGCTGCCACAACAAAAAAACTAATTTCCAATGAACTCACTTTCAAGGACTCTTCATCTCATGTTCTTGATGCTTATTGTTTATTTATTTATTATTATTATTACTTTTTGCATTTGCACAGTTTGTTACCTTTTGCACTCTGGTGCAATGCTCCTCAAATTGGGTGGTCTTTCATTGGTTTTATTATGGATATTACTCTATAGATTTATTGAGTATGCCGACAAGAAAATGAATCTGAGGGTTGGATATGGTGCAACTTTGATAATAAATTTACTTTGAACTTTGATATGTGAGTGATGATAAACCTGATTCTGATATGGGTCTCTATTGTGGACTGAGAGTGGGAAGGGGGCAGGGAGAGGGGAATCATGGTTGGGAAAAGGGGAAGGGAGAGGGAAGCACCAGAGAGACATTCTGTAATGACTAATAAACCAATTGCTTGGAATCAAATGACCTTGCCTGGTATCACACAAGGGTGTGTCTGCACCTGCGCCAACCCCCTGCCCCTGGCACTCCTTCTCTGCCACCTGTCCCACGCCCCTCCAGTGGTGCTCTACCCTCACCGTTCCCAGCATCCTCTGCTCCCGCCAGATTTACAAACTCGCTCTCCGCTCCACGTTGACAAATACAGCACTGTGCAAAAGTCTTAGGCACCCTAGTTATGTAAGTATATGTGCCAAGGACTTTTACACAGTACATCCATCACATCTTGTAGCTAGCAAAATTGACCCTCTTGGAGCAGTGGGTCGATTATGTCTTTAACTATCTTGTATTGTCTGGCCTTCCATATGATTATTGGTGACTTCTAATTGCAGTGGAAATTCCTGTGACTGTTATCATCAGCAAACAATGCAATGAATAATTATCAGCGCCAGCATAAAAGGAGTTGATGTAAGCACAAATCTGTTAACTTCTATAGATGTGTGGTGGAGAGTATATTGACTGGCTGCATCACAGCCTAGTATAGAAACACCAAGGTTCTTGGAAGGACAATCCTACACAAGGTAGTGGATATGGTCCAGTCCATCACGGGTGAAGCCCTCCAAACCATTGAGCACATCTACACTGAGTGGCGTCGCGGAAAAGAGGCATCCAATGACAGGGACTCCGACCACCAAAAGCATATCTTTTCACTGCTGCCGTTGGGAAGGAGGTACAGGAGCCTCAGGACCCACACCACCATAGAACACTACAGCACAGAAAACATGCCATTCGGCCCTTCTAGTCTGTGCCGAAACATTATTCCGCTAGTCCCATTGACCTGCATCCAGTCCATAACCCTCCAGCTCTCTCCCATCCATGTACCTGTCCAATTTATTCTTAAAACTTAAGAGTAAGCCCGCATTTACCATGTCAGATGGCAGCTCATTCCACACTCCCACCACTCTCTGAGTGAATAAGTTGCCCCTAATGTTCCCCCAAACCTTTCCCCTTTCACCCTAAAGCCATGTCCTCTCATATTTATCTCTCCTAATCTAAGTGGAAAGAGCCTATTCATATTTACTATGTCTATACCCCTTATAATTTTGTAAACCTCCATCAAATCTCCCCTCATTCTTCTGCGCTCCAAGGAATAAAGTCCTAACCTGTTCAATCTTTCCCTGTTCAGGAACGGTTACTACCCCTCAACCATCAGGCTCTTGAACCAAAGGGGATAACTTTGTGTAGGCGTGGGACTCTCGCCTCTGTCCTGTTCCCGGTCGACCGCCCAACCGTCCTCTCTCGAGTTAGCTCACGGCACCAGCGGCGGTCGCTGTTTCAGGGGCGGCAGCGTGGTGGTGAGAGGTCGCTGACGCGGCGCGCGGTGAGTATGACCGGCAGCAGCAGTGCTGATAGCGGGAGGCGTCGAAGGAAAGGGAAAATCTGCGTCCTGCCTGGCCGAACGTACGTAAATACCACAAACGAAAGGCTGCTGCTCGCGTCTGAGCCTGTCGTCACGACACCCTGAGCCAATAGGCTGGTCCTGGACTTATTTCCTGGCATAATTTACATATTACTATTTAATTATTTATGGTTTTATATTGCTATGTTTATACTCTATTCTTGGTTGGGGCAACTGTAACGAAAATCAATTTCCCTTGGGAACAATAAAGTATGACTATGACTATGACTAACTTCACAACTTCACTTGCCTCATCGTTGAAATGTTCCCGCAATCTATGGACTCACTTTCAAGGACTCTTCATCTCATATTCTCGATAGTTATTGCTTACTTGTTCATTATTATTATTTCTTCTGTTTGCAGTTGCACAGTTTGTTGTCTTCTGCACACTGGTTGAGCGCTCAAGTGGGGGTGGTCTTTCATTGATTCTGTTATGGCTATTACTCTCTAAATTTATTGAGTATGCCCAGAAGAAAATGAATCTCAGGGTTGTATACAGTGACATATATGTACTTCAATAATAAAATATTACTTTGAACTTTGAGATTTGAAACGTGTTTAAAGTTTTGTCCAAACTAACTTAACCTCCAACAATCTCACTCTCTGCAGAGTTGGAAGGTGATCTTGTACCGTGATTTTCATTTGGATGCCATTTAACCTCTTGGTTACTCGGGCTTGAAGAGTGCTGCTGTGCATTGGACGTTTGACGATCTTTATTTATGTGGGTTCTTTTGGTGTTCCTTTGTTTTGTGGCTGCCTGTAAGGAGACAAATCTCAAGGTCGTATAATGTATATGCAACATGGTTTCATTGCTAAGGCTAATGTAATGGCTTCTATGTAATGTTCCACTGTTAAGGTAATGGCAGCAACGTTTGGGTTATGACTAGAGATAACAGGACTTTGGAATGCAGGGGTTAGCCAATGACGAAATATTGTTCTTTCTGTGTGTCAGGAAGCCGGGTTTTTCGCGTCTTTCGTCGGGGAGCGATGGAGGGAGAGGACGCGAATGGAGAAAGTCGGAAGACCCCCCCGGACGGAGTGGACTGAGGAGCGAGGGTCCGAGTGCCGGCAACGCTCGGAGGAGGTCGATGGTTGGTGAATGGCCATAACAGTGAGCTCCAATGTGCACTTTTAACTTTTTTCCTTAAAATGGCCCCTTTTTTTAATATTCTTTACTAACCCTTCATTCAGATTAAGATTTATAAAGTTCAATCATTTAATTGCATATGGTGTACTGTCTGATATCTTGCAGTGAGGATTTGTAACTGGGCAACACATCACGTAGCATCCACACAAACGAGATTTCTCAGTTTGGCGGGGCCAGAAGTTGTTTTCCCCGAGACGAACACGTGCTGGCCGAGCCCGAGGGTTACATGTACATACTTTGATAACAAGTATACTGTAGTTTGAACATTGAACTTCTGAACCAGTTTTGTCCCTTGCAATATTTTTGCTCTGAACATATCTGTAGAACCCCTTAGGATTCTCCTTCACCTTGTCTGCAAGGCCATCAAACAATGCTCATACGTCAACCCTTTCATTGCTGGGATTATTCTCATGAACCTCTGCTGAACTTTCTCCGTTGCCACCACAAAGCATTTTTTGAGGAACGTACGCTTTTTGCTCTGGTAACCCTCATTCAGCTTATGTGTAAATTTGTAATACTACTGAGTGTAACGTCTAAGGCTTAGGCTGCACATTCAAACAACCGATCCTAAAACACTCTAAAGCATGATATGCATAAAATAAAATAGTTTAAAACAAACTGCCACTGACTATCTTTGAGGAAAATTGCTACATAAGCATTTTGGCTCTGGAAACACTATTTTAGATTAAGTGCACTTTTTGCTATACAACTGCATATAACTTGTCAGGCTTAAGTGCCAATATCATAAAAGTACTTCTGCAGTAATCATGACCATGGGATACATAAAATCAAATTCTTTACAGCTGCTCATGAGATTCCAAACGTGGTCTGACATGAAGCCTTGTCCCTGTCGTTCAGGTCGGTATTTGTGTTCATCTCTGTGAGTTTGGATCCATTGACATCAGCAGAATGAATCGTGTGGACAGAAGTAAAACCAGCCCTAAGAACCCAACTATCTGAGGTATAACGTCTTGTTAAAGGATTGACCAGTCTCTCCGGAATGCACTAGTTGCCCATTTCCGGTTCCCAGCCTGGTTGTTGGTGACCCAGGCTCACGTTTGAGATGCTTTAACAGCTTGACCTTCCACTGACTTTAGCCTCCCACTGTCAGGCATTTGGCATCAGAATCTGGACCATCATCATTGATATACAGTACTATGCTAAACTCTTACGCACACACATATAGATACTGCAGGGTGCCCGACACTTTGGTACAGTACTGTACTTGTCAACATGGAGCGGACAGCCAGTTTGTAAATCATCTCTGGCTTTGCTGAGCATCTATGCTCCGTCTGCCAGAACAAGCAGGATCTCCCAGTGGCCACCCATTTTAATTCCACTTCCCATTCCCATTCCGATATGTCCATCCGTGGCATCCTCCACTGTTTCTGATGAAGCCACACTCAGGTTGGAGGAATAACACCTTATATTCCATCTGGGTAGCCTCCAACCTGATGGCATGAACATTGACTTCGCAAACTTCCGTTAATGCCCCTCACCCACCCCCTCCTTCACCATTTCCCATCCCCTTATCCCTCTCTCACCTTATCTCCTTGCCTTCCTCTGGTGCACCCCCCCCGCCCTTTTTTCTTTCTTCCTTGATTTTGTGTCTCTTTCACCAATCAACTTCCTCCCTCCCTCCCCCTCTGGGTTTCACCTATCATCTTGTGTTTCTCTCTCCCCTCCCTGCCCCCCCCCCGCCTTTTAAATCTACTCCTCAGCTTTTTATCTCCAGTCCTGCCTGCCGAGGGGTCTCGGCCCAAAACGCCGGCTGTTTACTCTTTTCCATAGATGCTGCCTGGCCTGCTGAGTTCCTCCAGCATTTTGTGTGTGTTGCTCAGATTTCCAGCATCTGCAGATTTTCTCTTGTTTGTACCTGCGATTGATTGAGAGAGAGAGATAGAGAGAGAGAGAGAGAGAGAGAGAGGGAGAGAGAGAGAGAGAGAAAGAGAGAGAGAGGGAGAGAGAGAGATAGAGATAGAGAGAGAGATAGAGAGAGAGATAGATAGAGAGAGAAAGAGAGAGAGGTAGAGAGAGAGATACAGAGGGAGATAGAGAGAGAGATAGAGAGGGAGAGAGAGAGAGATAGAGAGAGAGAGATAGAGACAGAGAGAGAGATAGAGAGAGAGATAGATAGAGAGAGATAGAGAGAGAGATAGAGAGAGAGAGGGAGAGAGAGAGAGAGAGAGGGAGAGAGAGAGATAGAGAGAGATAGAGAGAGAGATAGAGAGAGAGAGGGAGAGAGAGAGAGAGAGGGAGAGAGAGAGATAGAGAGAGAGAGAGAGAGATAGAGAGAGAGAGAGATAGAGAGAGAGAAAGAGAGAGAGGTAGAGAGAGAGATACAGAGGGAGATAGAGAGAGAGCGATAGAGAGAGAGAGAAAGAGAGAGAGAGAGCATGAGGGAGGAACAGGGCTTGTTTTGCTGTTGTTGCATTGTTGCTTGTTGAGTTCTGTTTTGTTACGTCCTGTGTTGTTCTGCCGAACACTGTGGGCGTGCTCTGTTGGTGATGGAAAGTGTGCGCTACTTGTGGGCTGTCCCCAGCACGTGTTGGTTGCCAACACAAACGATACATTCCACTGTACATTTTGATGAACAGTACTGTCCAAAGGTTTTAGACACATATATATAACGAGGACGCCTAAGACTTTTGCAAGGTACTGCACTTGTCAACGTCAAGCGGACAGTGGGTTTGTTAGTCTGGAGGGAGCATAGGATGCTGGGAATGGCGAGGGCGGGGCGTGGGACAGGCGGCAGCGAGGGAGTGCCAGGAGCAGACACACCCAGCTCTGAGACACCAGTCAAGGTCAATTGATCCCGAACAATTGGTTTATTGATTATTACAGAATGTCTCTCTGGTGCGTCCCTCTCCCTTCTCCTTTTCCCAACCATGATTCCTGTCTCACTGCCCCCTTCCTACTCTCAGTCCATGATAGTGACCCATATCAGAATCAGGTTTACCATCACTCACATATGTCATTGAAATCGGTTTTTTTTTTGCGGCAGCAATACAGTGCAGTGCATGAAGTTACTACAGTACTGTATATCATGCAATGGCATCATCTGCCCATGGGGTGGCAGTAGTAATCAGTTTTGGAACTCAGCAGCAATGTCTACCAGCAACACACACTAAATGCTGGAGGAATTCAGCAAGCCAGACAACATCAATGGAAAAGTGTAAACAGTTGACGTTTCAGGTCGAGACCCCTCACCAGGACTGGAAAGGAAGAGGAGAAGTCAGAATAAGATGGTGGGGGGAGAGGAGGAAGGAGTACAAGGTGGCAAGTGATAGGTGAAACCAGGAGAAGGGGAGGGGTGAAGTAAAGAGCAGGAGAATTGTTTGGTGAAAGAGATACAGGGCTGGAGAAGGGGCTATCTGATAGGAGAGGACAGAAGACCATGGAAGAAAGGGAAGGGGAGCACCAGGGTTACGTGACAGGGTAAGAGAGGGAAACAAGAATGGGGACTGGTGAAGCAGACCAGAAGTTTGAGATATCGATGTGCATGCCATCAGGTTGGAGGCTACTCAAGCAGAATATAAGGCATTACTCCTCCAACCTGAGTGTGGCCTCATCACAGCAGTAGAGGAGGCCGTGGACCGACATGTTGGATTGGGAATGGGAAGTGGAATTGAAAGGGGTGGCCACTGGGAGATCCCGCTTTTTGTGGCAGATGGAGTGAAGGTGCTTGACGAAGCGATCCCCCAATCTACGTCAGGTCTCACTAACACACAGCAGGATGCGGCCTCCTCTACACTGGTGAGACCTGTGGTGACCTGTGGGACCGTTTCGTAGAGCACCTCTGCTCCATCTGCCCAAAAGCGGAACTTCTCGGTGGCCAAACATTTTAATTCCCATCCCCATTCCCGATCCATCATGGCCTCCTCTTGCGCCATGATGAGGTCACCTTCAAGGTGGCGGAGCAAAACCATATATTCCATTGGGGTAGCCTGCAACCTAATAGAATGAATGTCAATTTCTCCTTCCGGTGAACATATTCGACCCGCCCCCCCCCCCCATTCTCCACTCTGACCTTTTACCTCTCACCTGCCTATCACCTCACCCTGGGCTCCTCCTCCTTCCCTTTCTCCTGTGGTCCACTCTCCTCTCCTATCAGATTCCTTCCTCTCCAGCCTTGACCATCCCCACCCTCCTGGCTTCACCAATCACCTTCCAGCTAGCCTCCTTCCCCTCCCCCACTTTCTTATTCTGGCATCTTCCCCCTTCCCTCTCAGTCCTGATGAAGGGTCTCGGCCCAAAACGTCAACTGTTTATTCATTTCCATAGACGCGGCCCGACCTGCCGAATTCCTCCAGCGGGCGTGTGTGTTGCTTTGGATTTCCAGCATCTGCAAACTTTCTCATGTCTATTCAGGGTAAATGTGTTTTTGGACAGAAATTATGGTGAGGGATCGAGATGCAAAAGGGCTTTTTTGAAAATCCTTTTTTAAAACACATTTTCTTTGTGTAGCCCCCGGTAAGCCTCAGGCTCACTCAACTCGCTTTTGTCTAGGGGGAGCAGCCTTCGGCCCCGCCAAACTGGGCAGAGTTTGTGTGGATGCTGTGTGATGTACTCCACCCCACCAGATAACAGACAACACGCCATATGCGATTAAATGATTACACTTTATAGATCTTACTGGAACTATGTAATTAATAGAGATAAGATATAAAAGGAAAGTAAAAGGCGCCAGACTTATCAAAGTTCAACCACTTCGTGCACAACCGTTGGAGCTCAATTAACGGAGTCTTCTTTCCACCATTCGATCCCCTCTGACTTCCTCGACCCGCCACCTGGGACTAACCATGGTGGTCCACCAGATGCTCCACACGAGTCTGTCTTCGTCTACTCTCCTCGCCGAAGACCCCGGGCCTCGGAGTCCCGCTCGGGGTCCGTCCCGTTGGCCAGCTTACACAATCGCGGCTCCTCTCTCTGTCCCCGTCGCCTTCTGCGCCAAAACCCCACGAAAACAATAGCCTACAGACACACAAGAAAGAATAACATCTATCCCAATTGGTTCATTCTTCCTCTTATCAATAATATAACCCAAACAAGTAGAGAGAGAGGAACACGAGGAATTCTGCAGATGCTGGAAATTCAAGCAACACACATCAAAGTTGCTGGTGAACGCAGCAGGCCAGGCAGCATCTCTAGGAAGAGGTACAGTCGATGTTTCAGGCCGAGACCCTTCGTCAGGACTCAGTTGTCCTGACGAAGGGTCTTGGCCTGAAACGCCGACTGGAGCTCTTCCTAGAGATGCTGCCTGGCCTGCTGCGTTCACCAGCAACTTTGATGTGTGCTGCTAGAGAGAGAGAGAGAGATCTCCTTACATCGCAGTCATTAGTACAGAAAAGCCATTTTAATTATGACATAACAAAGAAGCCATTTTGATTAGCTTATGCAGTAACATAAAAGAAGAAACCCCTCACACTGTCCCCCATAAATTCATGTCCTCATGACTTCTAAATAACTCACCCACCCCTCCTGCATACACAAAAACCCAATCCAGGTACAAACAGTCACATGCCTCCCCAAACAGTAGACCCTACTCCCTATTCCACGGGCACTACATAGGCCAACCTATCTGGGAGTTTCCTAATCCTCTGAGACCTCTATACCCCCTCACCTAAATCCTTCAGGCTCAGACACTACCGGGAATACCTCGGGTCTGCTTGCCAACTCCTCTCAATCTCTCACTCATGCAGCCACTGCACTTCGGAGCCCCCTGTCCCGTGTCCGGGGTCCCGCTTCTTTTCCTTCAGGGTCCTGCAGTAACCCAGGCTGCCCACAGCTAACCCTCCCCACTACACCTGACTCAGTGGGAGAAGGGGCAAAAGTCTCTTCCTCAATCAAGGGGAAGTTAGCGAAAGGCATCATGTACCACACATCCAGCACATCATCCTTCGAATCCGTATTCTTCCTCATTTCCTCAATCGGTGGCTGCTGTTTGATTTTCTCCAAATTGAAGCACTTAGACTGGGCTGCCTCTGCAGCCTCTGCAGTCTCCTGTAATCGAGACGTCAGCTTCTTCTCTAACTCCTCCAACTCTCGCCCCAGTCTCAGCAGTTCTGACCCACGCTTCATGTCCATCTCCATCTGGGATGCAATTACACCACCAGCTTCTTCCAATCTGTTCTGGATCGATGTCTTGAGTTTCTGCTGATCCTTTCGAAGGCTGGTCATTGTTTCGTCTCTCTGGATTAATTCATCAGTACATGACCGCAGTTTCGGCTCGGAATTCCGTTTCTCCATCTCCACTTTGACAAGCATGAACTCCAAGTCTTCAGTGATTATCTGGGGCTCCGGCACTCGCCTCACATCATTGTCCCCCAAGGTGAATCCAAGCCCTAGGCGATCATCCACATACACCAAAACTACAAACACCTCCACATCCCCCATGGTCTTCCTCATGCCCCGCGGGAGGTTGCAGGGGCTCCGGATATGCCCTGTGGCATCCTTTTGGATCGGAAGAGTCCTAGGGAACCTATAACCGCTGTCTTCTCCTTGTCGGCCTCACTCATCGGGATCTGGCAACATCCACTCCTCAGATCCAGCACATTAAACCACGTCGCACCATACAAACAGACCATCGCGTCTTCGGCCCTCAGGGCCGTATTCTGTTCAATGTTAGTGCGCCTGTTCAGAGTCCTATAAACCACACGCACGCTGCCTACGTCTTCCACAGCTACAGGGCCCAGTCGCCGCGACCTCTCTCTCACCGAGTTGTCTTCAGCGGTCAACTCCCCTCCCTTGTGGTATTTCGGAGCACCTACTAAGAGGGTCTCACCCTCAGATACTTCCCCCAGGCCGTACCACCGCTGGGTCTTGCTTAAATTCGGTACCTGCTCAAGGCTGCTACACATGTCCTCAGAAGCAACTCGAAATGTTGGGTGCACAGACAATGTTCCCATGAACTCCAGTTTCACTGACCAATAATCGTCTTCTGGATAATCACTGGCACTGGTACCCCAAATCTCCAGTGCCCTTAATGTTGCCAAGGGTAAATGCTTCAGACACCAGTTGTAAAATGAACTGTACAACAACTTGACCTGCGCCTCGGTGTCGAGGATGGCTTTAGCATAGCTTCCATCTATCCGTAAGGACACACAGGGGTATTGTCCCTCTAAGCCTTCAGGAATAGGGCCTTTTCCTTCCGGAAATTGCTTGGTACATTGCTGGGAACATGCTCCCCAGAGACCGCAAGACGCTCCCCCACTGGGCCTCCACTAATTCTCCCGACACCTCTCTGATCAGCTGAACAACTGAGGGAGGGGCTGATCCCCTGAAATGATCCCCCTGGCACTGCAGGCAACTTAGCTGCCCTCCTAGCCAGAGAAGATACACTGAAAGCTTTTCCCCAATCTCCTGGCTCAGGTATGGAAAGCCCCCCAGGCGCTGCATTTTACTTCCAGTCGAACCAGACACATCTTCCCCCTCTTTCAGATAACTGGCAGCTGTCACTACGGTGTAAGTGAACCTGACAGCTCTAACACCGTCAACAGCCCACCTACTCAAACTTTCAACCATCCCCATCGCTCTCCCTCAACCGAGCACTGCCACTCATCTAACAACTGAGAGATCCACTCCACCCACGTCTCGCACGCCTCCGCACCTTTAGGGGTGGACAATAATTCCGAAAGCCAGGCAAAGTCTGCCATAGCTGGAACATTTATCCACAGACACTACCTCCGAATCAGACCATTCCTTCCTCTCTCTCCTAACCGTATGGACAGCCCCTGGTCCTGCTAGCACTGGCAGTCCCACCACCAACTCATCAGCGCTAGTCTGAACTCGAACAACGACCCCATCCAACACGCATGCAGTAATAACCAGCAATCCCTCAGAGACACACATTACCAACCGCAATCCCACATAGACACAGTAGCACTGAGTTAAACAGGGCAATCACACAGCACCCCACTGAATCAAATCTCGGACAAAGCCCCCCAGTAAGCCTCAGGCTTGCTCAACTCGATTCCGTCTAGGGGGAGCAGCCTTCGGCCCCGCCAAACTGGGTAATCAAGTTCGTATGGATGCTGTGTGATGTACCCCACCCCGCCCAAATAACAGACAATACACCATATGCGATTAAATAATTACAATTTATAGATATTACTGGAACTATGTAATTAATAGAGATAAAATATAAAAGGAAAGTAAAAGGCGCCAAACTTATCAAAATTCAACCACTTCGTGCACAACAGTTGGAGTTCAATTAACGGAGTCTTCTTTCTACTATTGGATCCCCTCCGATCTCCTCGACCCGCCACCTGGGACCAACCACGGTGGTCCACCAGACGCTCTATACGAGTCTGTCTTCATCTCCTCTCCTCGCCGAAGACCCTGGGCCTCAGACTCCTGCTTGGGGTCCATCCCGTCGGCCAGCTTACAGCATCGCGGCTCCTCTCTCTGTCCCCTTCGCCTTCTGCGCCAAAACCCCGCGAAGAAAATAGCTTACAGACACACAAGAAAGAATAACATCTATCCCAATTGGCTCGTTCTCTCTCTTATCAATAATATAACCCAAACAAGTAGAGACAGAGAGAACTCCTTACATCGCAGTCATTATTACAGAAAAGCCATTTTAATTATAACGTAACAAAGAAGCCATTTTGATTAACCTATGCAGTAACATAAAAGAAAAAACTCCTTACATTTGGAAACTGCCACTTATGTCACATGATGTTGGGAAGGTGTCCGACAGAATATTAGGATTTGGCAGGTGCAGTATGTTCAGTAACAGGACGAGGCTGAGATTAGAAAAATCAGAAACCGTGTTTAACTGACACAGTAACAGCACATTCAAAGTGCTGGAGGAACTCAACGGGTCAGGAAGCACCTATGAAGATGAATCTTCACCAGGCATCTAGGCTCCATCCACCAGAAAAAGTGGGATCTCCCGGTGGCCATCCATTTTAATTCTACTTCCCATTCCACCAAGTCAGTCCATGGCCTCCTCTACTACGGCAATGAGGCCACACTCAGGTCGGACTTGTATTCCGTGTGGGTAGCCTCCAACCTGATGGAATGAACCTAGGTTTCTCGAAAGTCCGGTAATGCGCCCCCCCTTCACCATTCCCCATTCCCATTCCCTTCTCTCACTCTATCTCCTTACCTGCCCATCACCTCCCACTGGTGTTCCTCCCCCGTCCCTTTCTTCCATGGTGTTCCACCCTCTCCTATCAGAACCCACCTTCTCCAGCCCTTTATCTCTTTCGCCAATCAACTTCCCAGCTCTTTTACCTCACCCTCCCCGTCTCCTGGTTTCACCAATAACATACCACTTTGTACGTCTTCCTCCCCTCCTCCCACCTTCTTACGCCGACTTCTCATCTTTTCTTCTCCTTCTGATGAAGGGTCCGGGCCCGTAGCGTCATCTGTTTACTCTTTTCCTTAGGTGCTGCCTGACCTGCCGAGTTGACCGGCTGGTGGCGCAATGGCATCAGCGCCGGACTCCGGAGTGAAGGCTCCCAAGTTCGAATCCAGGTCGGGCCACCCCCCCCCCCCCCCCGAGCACGCTTTCCATCCGTGCCGGGCTGAGCGTCGAGCTAGCCACTCGGCCTCGTAAAAAAAAAAAGGGTCGAGTCAGGAACGTTCATATCGTGACCCAGTTAATCCGAAAGGAGACCGATCCTGACGCCACGCGCCAGACAAGAATGGTTGACTGTCTGGTGCGACACGCTAAAAAAAACCTGCTGTGTTCTTCCAGCAATGAAATGAATAACCTCACATTCTAGCTTAAGCTCCTTCCTCTCCCCTCATCTTCTTATTGTGAATGAAAGGTTTATCATATGAGGAGCTTTTTAGGGCTCTGTGCCTGTACTCGCTGGAATTCAGAAGAACGTGGGGTGATTTCACAGAAACCTATCGAGTCTTGAAAGGCCTCAGTAGAGTGAATGTGGAGAGGATGATTGCTATGGTGGGAGAGTCTAAGACCAGAGGACACAGCCTCAGAATAGAGGGACATTCATTTAGAACAGAGATGAGGAGGAACTTCTTTAGCCAGAGAATGGTGAATCTATGGAATTCCTTGCCACAGGCAGCTGTTGGGTGTATTTAAGGCAGAGGTTGGTAGATTCTTGATTAGCCAAGGGCGTGGAGATTGAGACCAAGAGGGAAAATCGATCAGCCATGATGAAATGGCAAAGCATACTCAATGGGCCAAATGGCCTAATTTTGCTCCTACATCTTATGGTCTTATTCTGACCTCTGCCCTCTTCCTTTTCAGTCCTGATGAAGGGTCCCCGCCCCAAACGGCAACTGTTCGTTCATTCCTCTCCGTAGAAGCTGCCTGACCTGCTGAGCTCCTCCAGCATTTTGAACGTGTTGCTCTGGATTTCCAGCACCTGTGTCAACGATTTGATAACTCTGGCACCAGGGTAACTGCAAAAAGGAGAGAGACGGGGAAAAAAAAACAGATATGCAGCGATGAACTCAGATTCCACTGACCGGGGTCAATGTGAAATCCAGACGATAATTACCCATTCCGAGTCTGATTGGTTCATTTAAGTGCGAAATATCTGATAAGTGAACAGTTGCCAGTTGCTCAGGAATCCTTAAACATGCTGCAGAACTAGTTTCTCCACGCAGTTCCTATCTGTTGGAAATTCTTAGAAAGGTCTACATTCCAGTTCCCCAGACGGCCACACCCTTTAATCGAAAAAGGAACATTTCTCAGATGTCTGGCTTTTGAGAGAGGCATTTAACAGTAACTTGCCCGGTCGCCGTTGATGGGAAATGCAGGGTGTCACACTCACCATTGTCACCCTTGTAGCTCCTGCCCGTTTTGTCACACTGTCCCCTTCGCAGCTGAGGGTTCAAATCAACTCACGCACACTCACACCGAGCTGGAGCTACTCAGCATCGATGGAGGCGAAATTTCAGACCGAGACCTTTCAGGTAGCAGTCCACAAGACCATGAGGCCATTTTGCCCGTTGAGTCTGCTCTGGTAAAGTCAGAGGCCCGAGGGGAGGCACAGTAGCGTAGTGGTTAGCACAACCCTTTACGGTATAGAAAACCCAGGTTCAATTCCCACCACTGCCTGGTAACCAAGGTGTTGGTAAGTTCTCCCCATGACCGCGTGGGTTCCTGCCCCAGTCCAAAGATAGATAGATAGATGTACTTTATTGATCCCGAGGGAAATTGGGTTTTGTTACAGCCGCACTAACCAAGAATAGAGCATAAATATAGCAATGCAAAAACCACAAACAATCAGACAACAATATGCAAACTATGCCAGATGGAAATAAGTCCAGGACCAGCCTATTGGCTCAGGGTGTCTGACCCTCCACGGGAGGAGCTGCAAAGCTCGATGGCCACGGGCAGGAACAACCTCCCGTGACGCCCAGTGTTGTATCTCGGTGAAATATGACCGGAGTCCAACAGCAAAAAGTTCAATATCCAGGCTACAAACACATTCCTCGATTGTAATATGACCCGGATTGCACCATCTGTTGTTAACCAGAACAGCAAGCACCCAACTCCTTTACGCTTACTGCTCTCAGTGCACTTCCGAAAAGCCCGAACGGTCTGGAAGCCGTCCATGGAAAAGATTTGATCGGGTATGTCCTCATGCAGCCCCGTTCCAGTGAAACACATAACACTGCACTCCCGAAATGTTCTCTGACACCTGACTAGCGACGTCAACTCGTCCATTTTATTACCCACCAAACTCCTCTTCTCCATAACTCTCTGTTGTCTCGACCCGGTCCTCTTTCCTCAACTTTGTGATCCCCCTCTGCATCCTCTGTGTGTTTTCCTCCAGATTTCAGCTGGGGTGTCCGCCACTCTGCTCGCTAAACCGGCCGGCATTAGCGCAAGCAGCTGGTCCCTGGAATAAACAATGCGACCATACTCCTGCCCCGCTAATGAGACGCGTCCGAATGTAACTATTTCCAGCGCTAAAAACCCAAATAAAACTCTCTGTACCCACATGTTAGAGAGGGTGCAGCTTCAACGTGTTACCGTGAAAAAAAAATACAACAAATGACGTAAGTTAAAAAAGTAAGAATACTAGCTGTAACAGGCTGCGTGCACGACCGGCGCATGCGCACTATTGGCAGGTTAATTGGTCATTGTAAATTGTCCCGTGATTAGGGGGTTGCTGGGCAGTGTGGCTCAAAGAGCCAGAAGGGCCTATTCCGGCAACACACATCAAAGTTGCTGGTGAACACAGCAGGCCAGGCAGCATCTCTAGGAAGAGGTACAGTCGACGTTTCGGGCCGAGACCCTTTGTCCTATTCCGGCCTACTCCGGGCTGTATCTCAATGAGTAACTGTCTGCAAGCCTGCGAGACCAGGCCCAAGGACTGAAGGCCTGGAGGCAGCCTGTCCCGAGGCTGGAAGCCTGCCTGTGAGTGGGTGGGTGGGAAAGGGGGCTCCTTTTGCTGTTGTTGCCTTGATTTATCGTCTTGGCTCGTTACTGATGTCGGTGCTGCTTGTGTTGTTCTGCTGAACACTGTGCATTCTCCATGTATGGTGACTCTTGCTGGCTGCCCCCAGCACATCCTTAAGTGCAAATAATGCATTTCACGATATGTTCCAATAAACACGTGATAGCTATACAAATCTGAATCTGTGCACGTGTGTGTTACATCCATGTAGCAGAGCCTGGTCTCCTGTCATCTTGGACCAAGACTTCACTCTATTACGCTAGAGCTGTAAAGAAAGCTTTTGACACATTAGCCTTCATGTTGTGGGGATGGAACTGGACTCTCTGACGGTGGTGTCTGAAAAGAGGATGCTGTCCAAGTTGCATGCCATCTTGGACAATGTCTCCCAACCACTACATAATGTACTGGTTGGGCACAGGAGTACATTCAGCCAGAGACTCATTCCACCGAGATGCAACACAGAGCGTCATAGGAAGTCATTCCTGCCTGTGGCCATCAAACTTTACAGTTCCTCCCTTGGAGGGTCAGACACCCTGAGCCAATAGGCTGGTCCTGAACTTATTTCCTAGCATAATTTACATATTACTATTTAACTATTTATGGTTTTATTACTATTTAATTATTTATGGTGCAACTGTAACAAAAACCAGTTTCCCCCGGGATCAATAAAGTACGACTAAATCAAAGTATAGAAGATGGGATGTTTTGTTGAAGTTGCATAAAATGTTGGTGCAGCCTAATTTGGAGTATTGCGTGTAGTTTTGGTCACCTACCCACAGGAAAGATGTAAACAAGGTTGAAAGAGCAAAGAGAAAATTTACAAGGACATTGCTGGATCTGGAAGACCTGAAAAGATTGAATAGGTTACAAACAAGAGAAGATCTGCGGATGCTGGAAATCCAAGCAACACACACACACACACACACACACACACACAAAATGCTGGAGGAACTCAGCAGGCCAGGCAGCATCCTTGGAAAAGAGTAAACAGTCGACGTTTCGAGCTGAGACCCTTTATCACGACTGGAGAAAAAAGATGAGACGTCAGAAGGAAAAGGTGGGAGGAGGGGAGGAAGAAATACAAGGTAGTATGTGATAAGTCAAACTGTGGGGTGGGGGGAAGGTGAAGTAAAGTGCTGGGAAGTCAATTTCTGAAAGAGATAAAGGGCTGGAGAAGGAGGAATCTAATAGGAGAGGACAGAAGGCCACGGGAGAAAGGGAAGGAGGAAGAGCACCAGAGGGAGATGATGGCCAGGTAAGGAGATAAGGTGAGAGAGAGAAATGGGAATAGGGAATGGTGGAGGGAAGAATTACTGGAAGTTCAAGAAATCTACGTTCATGCCATCAAATTGGAAGCTACCCAGACAAAATGTAAGGTGTCGCACCTCCAACCTGAGTGAGGCCTCGTCGCAGCAGTAGAGGAGGCCATGGACTGGCATGTCGGAATGGGAATGGGAAGTGGAAGTAAAATGTGTTGCCACCAGGAGATCCCACTTTTTCTGGCAGACGGAGCGTAGGTGCTTGGCAAAGCAGTCTCCCAATCTATGTCGGGTCTCATCAACATACAGAAGGCCATACTGGGACACTGAATACAACAGATCACCCCAACATACTCACAGGTGAAGTGTCGCCTCACCTGAAAGGACTGTTTGGGACCCTGAATGGTAGTGAGGGAGGAGGTGTAGGGGCAGGTGTAGCACTTGTTCCGCTTGCAAGGATAAAGTGCCAGGAGGGAGATCAATGGGGAGGGGCAAATGGAAAAGGGGGTTACGAAGGGAGCGATCCCTGCGGAAAGAAGAAGGTGGAAGGGGGAGGGAAAGATGTGCTTGGTGGTGGGATCCTGTTGGAGATAGCAGAAGTTATGGAAATTATGTGCTGGATACGGAGGCTGGTGGGGTGGTAGGTGATAGGTTAGCACTTTATTTCTTGGAATGTTGAAGATTGAGAGGAGATTTGATAGAAGCATACAAAATTATGAGGGGTATAGATAGGGTATATGCATACAGGCTTTTTCCACCAAGGTTAGGTGGGACTACAACCAGAGGTCATGGGTTAAGGGTGAGTGGTGAAAAGTTTAAGGGGAACATGAGGGGAAACTTCTTCTCTCAGAGGGTGGTGAGAGTGTGGAACGAGCTGCCAACGCAAGTGGTGCATGTGAGCTCGATTTCAATGTTTAAGAGAAGTTTGGATAGGTACATGGATGGTAGGGGTATGGAGGGCTCAGGTCCGGGTGCAATCGATGGGAGAAGGCAGATTAAATGGTTCGGCATGGGCTAAATGGGCCGAAGGGCCTGTTTCTGTGCTGTACTTTTCTATGACTCTATAACAGTGCAAAACACCACCCAACATTGAAAGAATTTGCACATGGACAACCTACACACCTCAGAACCAGAACGGAAGCAACACATCCTCAACCTACATCGACAACCAGTTAACTTTTTTTAAGAAGCTCCTTGTGAGCTTGTGATATTTTTCTAATTTTAATCCTTCTGCAAATGATATTGTAATCGTTCATTTTTACAGAACAGTTCCAAGGTAAGGTGCTCAGAGACTGCACAGTCACAGTCATCCTTCACAGCCAGGAACAAAATCTGGATGCCATGGTAACCTAGCGTTTAGCATGACGCCATTACAGCTCAGGGCATTGGAGTTCAGAGTTCAATTCCAGCATCCTCTGTAAGCAAGTTTCTACCTTCATTCCCGTGTGTGTGTGTGTGTGTGTGTGTGTGTGTGTGTGTGTGTCTGTGTGTGTGTTGGGGGGGGGGGTGGTGAGGCAGGGGGTCCTCCAGATCCTTAAACAGAAAATCCTACAAAGAGCAGTGGATTCAGCCCAGTCCATCACAGGTAAAGCCCTCCCAACCACTGAGCACACCTACATGAAACTCTGTCACAGGAAAGCAGCATCCACCATCAGAGACCCCCACCACCCAGGACATACTCTCTTCTCGCTGCCGCCATCAGGAAGAAGGTACAGGAACCTCAGGACTCGCACCACCAGGTTTAAGAACAGTTACTACCCCTCAACCATCAGGCTCCTGAACTAAAGGAGACAACTTCACTTGTCCCATCATTGAAATGTTCCCACGACCTATGGACTCACTTTCAAGGACTCTTCATCACATGTTTCGTGATATTTATTGCCTACCTATTATTATTATTTCTTTCTCTTTGTATTTGCACAGTTTGTTGTCGTTCTCACAGTCTGAACGCCCAAGTTGCTGTGGTCTTCCATTGATTCTATTATGGTTACCATTCTACTCTACGTTGACTGGCCAACTCCTGTGAAACAGCTGGTGCCAAACCGTATCAGTCCCTGCCGTTCCTCTGGATTCATCAGACGCGAGGAGAGGGGGAGCTTGCTACATGGGCAACAGCTTGCTCTCCGTATCGCACTGTCCAGGGTTGCGTATCCAGACAGCTAGGACACAACATCCATGGTCAACTCTGACCAACGGAAGCCCTCAAATTCAACCTATTATTCGATTATGTATTTATTGAGTATGCCCACAAGAAAATGAATCTCAAGGTTGTATATGGTAATGAATACATACTTTGATATGTATTTGAACTTTGGATGCTCTGGTTTCCTCCTACAGTTCAAAGACGTACCAGTTAGTAGATTAATTGGTCATTATGAATTGTCCCGTGATTAGGCTAGGGTTAAATCAGTGGGTTGCCTGGCGATGCGGCTCAGTTCTACGCTGTATCTCTAAATAAATAAATATAGTTCCTGATTATTTCACTCCCAACATAATTCCTGACTGTTGCCAATTTCATTTCTAATAGCCGGTCAAAGTTATATAATTGTCAAAATCTTATTGTCTATGGCCAAGGGCCTCCCGTCCTTCAGTTCCATAGATTTTCTTTCTGTCGCAGATCTGATCGTGGCAATCCACTTTGTCAGGCAGCTGTCTCCACTCGCTGTCTGCTTTATTAGATACACCTGCACATCCGCTCATTAACGCAAATAGCAAATCATAAACATGAGGAAGTTTGCAGAGCCTGGAAATCTGAAGCAGCGCACAGAAAATGCTGGAGAGGACCTCAGCTGGTCAGGTAACACCTACGGGAATAGGTCAACGTTTCGGGGCAAGGACCTTCTTCAGGACTAGAGAGGAAGGGGGAAGACGCCAGAATAAAAAGGTGGGGGGGAGGGGAAGGAGGATAGACGGAAGGTGAGGGGTGAAGCCAGGTGAGTGGGAAAGGTAAAGGGCTGGAGAGGAAGGTATCTGATAGGAAAGGAGAGTGGACCATTGGAGAAAGGGGAAGAGGAGGGAACCCAGGGGGAGGCAGGTGAGAAGAGGTCAGAGGTCAAATTGGGGAATAGCAGAGCGGGAATTTTTTTTTAACTGGAAGGAGAAATCGATATTCATGCAATCAGGATATCCAGATGGAATATAAGATGTTGCTCTACAACCCCAAGGGTGGCCTCCTCTTAGCACAAGACATGGTTGGAACAAGAACGAGAATTAAGATGTTTGACCACGGGGAAGTTCCACTTATGACGGATGGAGCAGAGGTGCTCAATGGAAGGTCCCTCCAATTTACAACAGGTCTCACCAACATAGAGGAGGCAGCATTGGGAGCACCGGACACAATAGACGTCCCCAGCAGATTCGCAGGTGAAGTGTTGCCTCGCCTGGAAGAACTTTTGAGGCCCTGAATGGAGGTGAGTGGGCAGGTGTAGCACTTAGCCCACTTGCAGGGATATGTGCCGGGAGGGAGATTAGTTGGGAGGGATGAATGGACAAGGGAATCGTGGAGACAGTGATACCTGCAGAAAGCAGAGAGTGGGTGGGTCAAGAGATGTCTGGTAGTAGATTCCCTTTGGAGATGGCAGAAGTTGTGGAGGATAATGTGCTGGATGTGGAGGCTGCTGGGGTAGTAGGTTAGGGCAAGAGGAACTCTATCACTGTAAAGATAGAGTGAGCATGGATGTTCAGCAAATGGAGGAGATGCGGGTGAAGACAGCATCAATAGTGGAGGGAGGAAAAACCCTGTTCTTTGAAGAAGAAGGACATCTCTGATGTCCTGGAATGGAAAGCCGTGTCCTGGGAACAGATGTGGCGGAGATGAAGAAGTTGAGGAAAGGGAATAGCATTTTTACAGGAGAAATGGTGGGAAGAGGTATAATCGAGATAACCGTGGGAATCAGTAGGTTTATAAGAGATGTCAGTTGACAGTTTGACTTCAGAAATGGGGACAGAGAGATTGAGAAAGGGGAAGGAGGTGTCAGGAATGGACCAAGTGAATTTAAGGGCAGGGTGATGAAATTGACGAGCCCTGCATGAGTAGATGAAACAGTGACAATGCTGTCGTCGATGCAGCGGATGAAGAGTTGGGGAGTATAACTGGGGAAGGCCGATGAAGAGGCAGGGATAACTGGGGCCCTCGCGCGTGACCATGGCTACCCCTCGAGCTTGCAGAAAGTGGGAGGAGCTGAAGGAAAAATTGTTCAGGGGTGATCACAAGCAAAAGAAAATCTCCAGTTAGTAGAAATCCAGAGCAGCACACACAAAGTGCTGGAGGAACTCAGCAGGTCAGGCAGCATCCGTAGAAAAGAGTGAACAGTCGAGACCCTTCATCAGGACTCAGTTCATGGTGATGGCCAGTCCTGCCAGATGGAGGAGGGTGGTGGCAGAGGGAAAATAGTTGGTTCTTCTGTCAAGAAAGAAGCAGAGAGATTTAAAGTCTTCTTGATGGGGTTATTAAAGGGACTGAACATCCATGGTGAAGATGAGGCGGTCAGGGCCGGGGAATTGAAAGTTAGTGAAGAGATTGGGGGAGGGAACGTCGACTCAGACCATGAGAGGCCTGCGTCGGGCATTTTCATGCCTTACAAGGCGCAGATTGGAAGTCTGTGTGGGGCGCCCCTCCTCACACAGACTAGAGCAATGCGTGGTTAAGTGCCTTACTCAACAAACACGCTGCCACAGCTGAGGCTCGAACTAGCGACCTTCAGATCACTAGACGAATGCCTTAACCACTTGGCCACGTGCAGAGATTGAGGGCATGAGAAGTGTCGCGGATGTAGGCGGGAAGGGTCTGGACAAAGGGGGATAGAATGAAATCCAGGTATCAGGACACGAGTTCAGACAAATTTGCCAATCATGAGGCAGCAACCCCATGGTGACGAGGATCATTGCTGTTGTGACGCGGGACCTAGGCAAGGATGGTAAGGGTCCAAGTGCTGGAGTATCTGAGACTAGAATCAAGACACGATACAAGACTGAGACAAGGACAGGTTCTAAACTAGACTCTAGACGAGAATCCAAAGCAAAGCTGACGATTGAGCACCGAACCTCGGTTAACCATACTCTGGAAAGTCAGAGCGTCTAAACCCTGGAAGTTGGCACGGTCGGGTGCATATCGTAACAGCTGCTCAGACCAAATAGCAAAATGGGGGAAAGAAAAGTCTGATCTAAGCGACTTTTGATTTTTGGTGCCAGATGGGGTGGTTTGAGTATCTCCGAAACTGATGATCTGGGATTTTCATGTACAACGGTCTCTAGAGTTTACAGGGAATGGTGCGAAAAGCGAAAAGTATCCAGTGAGTGGCAGCTCTGAGGGTGAAAATGCCTCATTAATGAGCGAGGTCAGAGGATAGTGGCCAGACTGGTTCAAGCAGACAGGAAGGTGACAGTAACTCAAATAACCACACGTTACAACAGTGGTGTGCAGAAGAGCATCTCTGAATGTACAACATGTAGATCCTTGAAGTGGATGGGCTACAGCAGCAGAAGACCACAAATGTACACACAGTGGCCACTTTATTGGGTACAGTGGTACCTAATAAAGTTATCACTGAGTGTATATTTAACACACAGCGTGGGTAGATCCTGCCAGTAGGATAAATGGATAGAGCAGACAATGACATTATACTATCCACTATTATATATAATTCAGCATCGTAAAACATTAACAATGATCATCAGCATGAGTACACTGCAATATTGCACTGATTTATGGTGCCAGCTGGAAGATCCACAGCATCCTCTTGTGCCATGATGAAGTTGGAGGAGCAGCAACTTATATTCTGCCTGGGTAGCCTCCAATCTGATGGCATGAACATCGATTTTTCCTTCTGGTAAAAAAATTCTTTCTCCCTCCCTGCTTCTATTCCCCATTCTGGCCTCTCACATCTTCTCAACTGCCATCATGTCCCCCTGGGACCTCTCCTCCTTCCTCTTTCTCCCATGGTCCACTCTCTTCTCCTATCAGATCTCTTCCTCTCCAGCCTTTGACCTTTCCCACCCTCCTGGCTTCACCCATCACCTTCCAGCTATCCTCCTCCCCTCCTCCAACTTTTTATTCTGGCTTTTTCCCCCCTTCCTTCTCAGTCCTGATGAGGGTCTCAGCCCGAAAATGTCGACTGTTTATTCATTTCCATAGATGCTGTCTGACCTGCTGAGATCCTCCAGCATGTTGTGTGTGTTCAGCTGGAAGGCATACTTTCTGCGGAAATACATTAACATTAATTTATCCCCTGGAGCACATATCATTAACAGCCAATTAAGGAGGTGTTGAAAAGCACCTTGAATTGGACCCTGAGATGCTGCACATCTGTGCTGATGTCGCTGTTTACAGGTAACTGTTAATCTTCCCTGATTATGTCTATCTGTAAAACCAAAACCACTGGGAAGATAATTATTCAATGATATTTTCCCTAAGCTTTTAAAAGATGACATTATATCAATAAAATTGAGATCTAACCTGGACTCTTCCATTAATCCTCAGACACCCTTACCCTTTTCATTGATTAAAGATTCAATATTGAAGAAGAGCATTATTTGTCCAATGTATACATATTATTGAAGTATGTATACATTATACAACTTTGAGATTTGTGTCCTTACAGGCAGCCACCAAACGTAGAGTCGCAAAGAACCCATAAAAAAAGATAGCCGAATGCCCAATGTGCAGATAAAATAAAAACAAATCATGCAAACAGTAAAGGTAAGCAAACAGTATTCAGAACAAAAGTGAGTCCACAGACACAAAGCCAGAGCAGGCCACAGCCTCAGCTTCAGTTTAGCATAGAGCAGAGTAAATGACATGGAGCCCTCAGACCCAGAGCCTAGAGCAGGCCCCAGCTTCAGCCTCAGTTCAGCACAGAGTTGAGTAAACGCGAGCAGAACCAGCCTGACCCTCGCCTCTTGTCCTGACACCCTGCCTTTTCAACCCACCTGGCCCAGCATTTAAATTGTACAAATATCGTTCCTCGCACTAGAACTAGACAATTTGTCATGTGTACATCAAAACATAAGGCATAATGTGCCATTTGCGTCAAATCAAATCAGTGAGGATTGTACTGAGCGTCGCTGTGCTTCCAATATCAACATAGCATGTCCACAACTCACTAATCCCAAAGCTCTTAAGTTGCTAAGGGAATTATATTCCAGAGCGAGAAGAGACACCTACTTCCCCCAGAGATGGGTCAGCTCTCCTCTTTCCATGCAGGCTTGAGTGTTGTGGCATCTCAGAGGGAGAGAGGAACTCGAGGACCAGAGAGTAAAAGGACATCCCTTTAGAGATGAGAAGGGTTTTTCTTTAGCCAAAGGATGGCGAATCTGTGAAATTCATTGCCACAGATGGCCATGGAGAATAAGTCATAGGGTGTTGTGTTCGCTCACCTATAACTACTGATGAGACCCAAAGCCAGCCAGTAGAACAAGCAGAAATTCAAAATAACCCTTTATTCGGTAAAACTACACCAGTTTCAAAACTCAACTCAAACTCACACTCTCCACTAGGACTACTGTATTTAAATGTTTTAGCCCAGAACAATTGAGTCCTTGATTGGGACAAGAACCCATCAGTGAAAGTCAGCCTAGGATTGGTTTCATCTGGCCACTAGGTGTTAATTGTTCTGGCTTGCCGTAACATTGGGTATATTTAAAGCGGAGGTTGATGCGTACTTAATTAGGAAGGATGTCAAAGGTTACGGGGGGAGGGAGCAGGAGAATTGAGTTGCGAGGGAAAATAAATCATCCATAATCAATTTTTAATTATGCTGGCTGCTTTACTGAAGCAATGAAAAGTGTAGACAGAGTCTGTGGAAGGGAGATATCAGCACCTGTGGTGTCTTATTTCCTCTTAAGTGCTTTGCTCTTTTTGTTGTTAGATAACTTTAACTTTTTAAAATTATTTCTGATATTCTTTAAGGTTAAGGATTCCAGTGACATTCAGAAACATTCAAAGTTTTTGGCAAGTTTGGCAGCTGGCTCAGTCAAGGGCTGTGGTTCGCTCGTTGCTCAGGGGCAGGGCTTGTTCTTTTCTCTTGACACCCTGCCGCTATTTTGAGAGTACTTACATGCACAGGACTGCTATTGTCATTAAGGATCGAGCTACCATTTGGCAGCAAGTGGATATTGGCAAAGCCACAAATGATACATTTAGATTTAGTAGGTGGACCACTGTATACAGAACAGCGAAACAGTGTGGGTCAACCAGAATACACTCAGTGACACATTGCAAAAAAATCCCCGAGTCGCATTCTTCAACGTTAAGTAGTATCGTGGCATTTACAATCCTTAAGAGTGTTGCCAATGGCTCAGTTCCAACAACAATGTCTTTACAAAGGAACACTTATAAGATTGAATTCCTCTCCTGGGCAGAAAATTACATACTTAAGGTCCTACAGTCTTTCCCGGTTGGTTACAACTGTGAGAGAAGGAAGGGATTCAGTTGGCACCAAATGCACTCAAAGTTCTTACATAATCTGAAACCTATCCCTACACACCATTGGGTATACAGTACCCATGTAGGATTTACTGTTCTCTATATAAACAACAATTGCAGGGGCCCGGGCAGAAATATTTAAAATGTCGCTGTCTACAGGTTCCGAAGGATTGGAGAGTGGCTCATGTTGTTCCGTTGTTTAAAAAAGGATTGAAAAGTAATCCGGGAAATTATAGGCCGGTAAGTTTAACGTCGGTAGTAGGTAAATTATTGGAGGGAGTACTAAGAGACAGAATCTACAAGCATTTGGATAGACAGGGACTTATTAGGGAGAGTCAACATGGCTTTGTGCATGGTAGGTCATGTTTAACCAATCTATTGGAGTTTTTCGAGGAGGTTACCAGGAAAGTGGATGAAGGGAAGGCAGTGGATATTGTCTACATGGACTTCAGTAAGGCCTTTGACAAGGTCCCGCATGGGAGGTTAGTTAGGAAAATTCAGTCGCTAGGTATACATGGAGAGGTGGTAAATTGGATTAGACATTGGCTCAATGGAAGAAGCCAAAGAGTGGTGGTAGAGAATTGCTTCTCTGAGTGGAGGCCTGTGACTAGTGGTGTGCCACAGGGATCAGTGCTGGGTCCATTGTTATTTGTCATCTATATCAATGATCTGGATGATAATGTGGTAAATTGGATCAGCAAATTTGCTGATGATACAAAGATTGGAGGTGTAGTAGACAGTGAGGAAGGTTTTCAGAGCCTGCAGAGGGATTTGGACCAGCTGGAAAAATGGGCTGAAAAATGGCAGATGAGTTTAATACAGACAAGTGTGAGGTATTGCACGTTGGAAGGACAAACCAAGGTAGGACATACCGGATAAATGGTAAGGCACTGAGGAGTGCAGTAGAACAGAGGGATCTGGGAATACAGATACAAAATTCCTTAAAAGTGGCGTCACAGGTAGATAGGGTCGTAAGGAGAGCTTTTGGTACATTGGCCTTTATTAATCAAAGTATTGAGTATAAGAGCTGGAATGTTATGATGAGGTTGTATAAGCCATTGGTGAGGCCGAATCTGGAGTATTGTGTTCAGTGCTGGTCACCAAATTACAGGAAGGATATAAATAAGGTTGAAAGAGTGCAGAGAAGGTTTACAAGGATGTTGCCAGGACTTGAGAAACTCAGTTACAGAGAAAGGTTGAATAGGTTAGGACTTCATTCCCTAGAGCGTAGAAGAATGAGGGGAGATTTGATCGAGGTATATAAAATTATGATGGGTATCGATAGAGTGAATGCAAGCAGGCTTTTTCCACTGAGGCAGGGGGAGAAAAAACCAGAGGACATGGGTTAAGGGTGAGGGGGGAAAAGTTTAAAGGGAACATTAGGGGGGGCTTCCTCACACAGAGAGTGGTGGGAGTATGGCATGAGCTGCCAGACGAGGTGGTAAATGCAGGTTCTTTTTTAACATTTAAGAATAAATTGGACAGATACATGGATGGGAGGTGTATGGAGGGATATGGTCCGTGTGCAGGTCAGTGGGACTAGGCAGAAACTGGTTCGGCACAGCCAAGAAGGCCCAAAAGGCCTGTTTCTGTGCTGTAGTTTTTCTATGGTTTCTATGGTTTCTAACAGATTCCGATTTATCTCTTCCTCATTATGGCAACATGAAGACCACAATGAGATGAGTGGTGCACCTGGCTTTTGCACCCAAACATGCATGAGAGCAGATTAATGTAGGCTTCAAACTCAAGAGATTCTGCAGATGCTGGAAATCCAGAGCAACACATACAAAATGCTGGAAGCAGCGTCAATGGAGAGGAATAAACAGCCAGTGTTTCGGGTTGAGATCCCTCATCAGGACTCTGTAATGTATAATGTGGGCCTAGACCATAAGACATAGAAACAGAATTAGGCCATTTGGCCCATTAAGTCCTCTCTGCTATTCCATCATGGCTGATTTATTTTCCCTCTCAATCCCATTGTCTTGCCTTTCCCCCGTAGCCTTTGATGCCCTTAATAATCAAGAACTTATCAACCTCCACTTTAAGCATACTGGATGACTTGGCCTCCACAGCTATCTGTAACAATGAATTCCACAGATTCACCACCCTCTGGCCAAAAAAAAAATCCTCCTCATCTCCATTCTAAAAGGATGTTCTTCTATTCGGAAGCCTTGCCTTCTGGTCCTAGACGCCCCACTATAGGAAACATCCTCTCTTCGTCCACTCTATCTATGCCTTGAGGAAAGTGGATCAAGGAAGAAAGGGAAGGAGGAGGGGAATCAGACCGAGGGAGTGGGCAGCTGAGGATACAAGAAGGGGTGAGAGGAAAAAGAGGGGAAAGGAGGAGTGAGAAATTACCGGATGTTGGAGAAATCAATGTTCATGCCATCAGGTTGGAGGCTACCCAGAACACACACACAAAATGCTGGAGGAACTCAGCAGTTCAGGCAGCATCTATGGAAACATATAAACAGTCGGCATTTCGGGCAGAAACCCTTCGTCGGGACTGACAAGGAAGGGGGGAAGACACCAGAATAAAAAGGTGGGAGAAGGGAAGGAGGATAGCTGGAAGGGGATGGGTGAAGCCAGGTGGGTGGGAAAAGTCAAGGGCCTGGAGAAGAAGGAATCTGATAGGAGAGGAGCGTGGATCATAGGAGAAAGGGAAGGAGGAGGGGACCCAGGATGAGGTGAAAGGCAGGCGAGAAGAGATAAGAGTGGGGAATAGAAGAAGGGAGGGGAAGGAATTTTTTTAACTGGAAGGAGAAATCGATGCTCATGCCATCAGGTTGGAGGCCAGCCAGACGGAATATAGGGTGTTGCTCCTCCACCTTGAGGGTGGCCTCATCTTGGCACAAGAGGAGGCCATGGACTGACATGTCGGAATGGAAAAAGGAATGGGATTTAAAATGTTTGCCCACTGGGAATTCCCACATTTGGCGGAGAGAGCGGAGGAGCTCGATGCAGAGGTCCCCCAATATACGACTGGCCTTATCAATGTAGAGGACTCTGCATCAGGAGCACCAGACACAGTCGATGAACCCAGCAGACTGGCAAGTGAAGCGTTGCCTCACCTGGAATATACGCTTGTCCAATTTTATTCTCCATTGCCAAGTGGAACACTGCAGCATGTAAAACAAGTGAGTTCCTCAATCCAATCAGTCCCTTGCTGGGTCAGTTCAATGCGTTCAATAAAACAGATTGCAGAGAGCAGGTGGAGGTGACACTTAGTTTAGATTAGATTATGAGGACATGCGGTCCTCTTTTATTGTCATTTAGTAATGCATGCTTTAAGAAATGATACAATGTTCCTCCAGAATGATATCACAGAAATACAAGACAAACCAAGACTAAAAAAACTGACAAAAACCACATAATTATAACATATAGTTACAACAGTGCAAAGCAGTACCGTAATTTGATAAAGAACAGACCATGGGCACGGTAAAAAAAAGTCTCAAAGTCTCTCAGAAGTCCCATCATCTCACGCAGATGGTAGAAGGAAGAGAAACCCTCTTCCTGCCATGAGCTTCCAGCGCCGCAAACTTGCCGATGCAGCATCCTGGAAGCACCCGAACACAGCCGACTCTTGAGTCCGTCCGGAAACTTCGAGTCTCCGACCAGCCCTCCGACACTGAGTACCAAGCACCATCTCTGCCGAGCGTTTTGACCCCAACCCTGGCAACAGACAGTAGGCAAAGCCGAGGATTTGGGGCCTTCCCCTCCGGAGATTCTCGATCGCACAGTAGCAGCGGCAGCGAAGCAGGCATTTCAGAAGTTTCTCCAGATGTTCCTCCATGCTTCTCACGTCTGTCTCCATCAAATCAGGATTGTGCACAGTACCTATTTAACAAATACAATATCATTTCGGAGCAGCCGCGCGCGCTGCATCGCGTCGCCATCTTCTCCTCCCCACTTAGTGGTACAAGATCCAGAATGACCAAGTTTTGTTATGAGCTAACTTGGTTGTGTCCCTTACTAAATTGCCATTGCTTTAGACAGTAAATAAGGTTTAAAACTGGACCACATTCAGCCACCAAAACTCCACATTTTTGGCAATCATTTGCTTTCGTATCTTTCTTTGATCTTCTAAGTCAGCATTTGATTTAGAAACAGGAATTTCCTGCTTACAGCAAGAGTATTTTTGGGATTGTTCCAAGCTAATTGACCAAAGAAAGTGTGCACTGAGGCCATTGCACCTTAAAGTGAGCAGTCACTCTCAAATGCCTGTGGCGAACAACTATTCTAGTAGTCTAATTTAACCTATCAAAAAATATACTAATACCAATACGTAATTTATGATGGAAGCCCTGTTTAGCTGAGACAGCTTCTTGTTAATAAATACGCAAATCATAAATCCAAGGTAGCAGAAATGGACTGGTTTTAGTTTAAGTTTAAGCACTGAGTCTGAACTCGTGCATGAACGGGAATTTGGAAAATTGCTAAGACACAGGAATTCCAGTCAGTTGGAATGCTCGCAGATCCCTCTCGTGTTATTATCTGCCTTAATAGCTGCCTCCTTGATTTTTAACAGGTCAAGTCCAACTTCAAGAGAAAAGTTGCCTACCTTTCTCCCACTGCTTGGCCTTAAAATGCGGAAGAGATCTAAATTCCTATTTCACTTCCCTGACCTAGTTGGAAATGCTGAAACCACTTAAGCAAGATTACTGATGGAAAGACTGACAGTCCATTTGGAGATGTCCCACCACCCATGTTTTTGCTCACTGACATAGCCTCCCAGCCCAGTAATAGTTAATTTTTTTAAATTCTTAAATCCCTTCATGGGATCATCACTCCCTCTGAGATCTCTACTACTTCAACTCTGATTTCTCTAAGCGTTCCCTATTAATGGTACGGCAAATGACCCAACGGAAAATCCTGGCAATTCTGGACAAGGTTTCTCACTCTCTGCATGCCACCTTGGCTGAACAGAGGAGTGCTTTTAGTAATAGACTGAGACAACTGCGCTGCTCCAAAGAGCGATATATGAGGTCATTCTTACCCTCAGCCGGGGAAGTGATGATCCCCTCCTGTTAGACTGTTTGAGGTAACTTATTTTTTATTCTTTCTACATCTCTTCTAATATTTATATCTCTGCATTTGTAATGCTACTGTGACATTGTAATATCCTTTGGGATCAAAACTGTATCTACCTATCCCTATCTAATGGTTCAATTGTCCTGTTTAATACCAGAGAATGTATACAGCATACAACCTGAAATTCTTATTCTTCACAGACATTCAAGATTCAAGATTCACATACATTTATTATCAAACAATGTATAAATTATACAACCTTGAGATTTGCTCGCTCACAGGCAGCCACAAAGCAAGAAACCCGAAGGAACCCAATTAAAGAAGAAAATATTAAAAATAAAAAGACCAACACTCCATGAGCAAGACAAAGGAAAAAAAGCAAAATAATGTGCAGTCCCCCTGCCCAGCCTCAGGGTCACCCAGCTCACTGTCGTCTCGGGAAACAGCCCTCGGCCCCGCCAAACTTGGTAATAAAGTTTGTGTGGATGCTGTGTGATGTACCCCACCCCGCCCAAATAACAGCCAATACACCAGATACGATTAAATGAATTACAGTTCATAGATATTACTGGAACTATATAATTAATATACAAATGTTTGTAGATAAAATATAAAAGGAAAATAAAAGGCGCCACACTTATCAAAGTTCAATCTCTTCGTGCACAAACAGTTGGAGCTCAGGACCCTTCTTCTTCACCCTGCGACCCCTCGGATCACCTCGACCGGCCGCCTGGGACCAACAACGGTGGTCGACCAGACGCTCCACATGAGTCCGTCTCCGTCTCCTCTCCTCGCCGAACAGCCTGGACCTCAGACTCCTGCTCGGGGTCCGACCCCGCTAGCCGACTCACAGCACCTTGTCCATCCTCTCTCTCTCTCGCACGCCTCCGGCCCCAAAAACCCGCGCATCACAAAAAGTTACAGACACACTAGAAAGAATAACATCTATCCCAATTGGTTCGTTCACTCTCTTATCGATAACATAACCCAAACAAGCTGCTAGCGGGAGGACTTTCTCAGCAGTTAATATAACAAAGAAGCCATTTTAATTAGCCTACGCAGTAACATAAAAGAAGAAACCCCTCACACATGCAAACAATGGAATGAACAACGTCCATGAAACAGAAAAAAAACAAAGAATGAACGACAAAAAAATGTTAGAACCTCAAAGCACCCCTCCCCTTCCATACACAAGCACCAGCCAAGCACCTACACACTCGCTCCCCTGCCCCACACTTGCTCCAGCAAAAAGCATTACTCAACCCACCAACCCCCATGCAAGGAATAGCAAAGCCCTGAAAGATACCATGACTTAGAGGTCGATCAAAAACCATTGTTCATCCCAATAGTTCAACACACCACAGGCTCTCTCTCTCACTAATGAGGGAGAGAGGGATATTGCTCCTTCCACAGCGAGAGGGAAGACTGGCAGCCCGCTGTTTCGATGTTACAGTCTGCAACAACGCTTTCTTTCGGGCTTCTCCGACACGAGAATCGGCAGCACACTCTCCGTCACACCACCGTGAGAGAGAGAGAGAGAGATCGCTAGAGTGCAGGGGCCCCTGAAAGCCACACCTGCCGTCTCGATGTTCCGATTTCCCGCAATGTTTCCGTCGACAACACCAGCGGGGAATCAGGCCGTCCACAGGGCCGCACAAGGCCGCGCCCCGAAGGCACATATCTTCCCGGCCGCTCTTGGGGATATCAAGGACACTGGGCTGTTCAGCGAGCTCCTAGAGCAGGAGCCCACTGCCGTGACGAACCCCAGTTTGAGTGCAGCTGTAGATCACGGACTCTAACAGGACCCCAGCGACCTTGAAGAGGAAAGAAGAGACATTAAAGAGAAGAATTTAAACTGTTTTGCAGACAAACTCAGAGAAGTCGCCTTCTGGCACCATCTTAACACCTCCCCTATTTTATGATAGAACATAGAACCATTCAACTCTGGACGGTTCTCCATGTTTGGTCTCTGATGTTGTGCTGATTACTCCACCATTATTGACCGTGCTTTTAGGTACCAGCACTGTAAGATCTGGAATCCACCCCCTAAACTTCTTCACCTCTCCCTCCCTCATCATCTTCATTATGTGCCGAGTATGTGACATGGGCGAGCATAGTCTATGAACATGATTGTTGTTGCCAAATTCTACAGAAATGGTTTCCCATTTCTTTCTTTTGGGCAGTGCCTTTACAAGACAGGTGACCCCAGCCATGATCAATACTTTTCTGAGATTGACTGCCTGGAGTCAGTGGTCACATAACCAGGACTTGTGATGTGCACCAGCTGCTCATACGACCATCCACCACCTGCTCTCACAGCTTCACGTGACCTCGGTAAGGGGAAAATAGTCTACCCTGTTACTTCTACCAGGTGCATGACCATACACTCCTCGACACTGTATTCCACCTGCCACTCCTTTGCCCATTCTCCAAATCTGTCCAAGTCCTTCTGTGGCCTTGCTGCTTTCTTAAAACTACCTGCCCCTCCACCTATCTTTGTATCATCTGCAAACTTGGCCACAAAGCCATCAATTCTTGGGCTTATACACGCTGGAATTAAGGAGATTGAGGGGGGATCTGATTGAGACATAGAAGATTATTAAGGGATTGGACAAGATAGAGGCAGGAAATATGTTCCAGATGCTGGGAGAGTCCAGTACCAGAGGGCATGGTTTAAGAATAAGGGGTAGGTCATTTAGGACAGAGTTGAGGAGGAACTTCTTCTCCCAGAGAGTTGTGGAGGTGTGGAACGCGCTGCCTCAGAAGGCAGTGGAGGCCAATTCTCTGGATGTTTTCAAGAAGGAGCTAGGTAGGTATCTTATGGATAGGGGAATCAAGGGTTATGGGGACAAGGCAGGAACCGAGTATTGATAGTAGATGATCAGCCATGATCTCAGAATGGCGGTGCAGGCTCGAAGGGCCGAATGGTCTACTTCTGTACTTATTGTCTATTGTCTACTGTCTAATTCTGTCATCCAAATCATTGACGTAGAGCATAAAAAGAAGCGGCCCCAGCACAGACCCCTGCGTTACCTGAGGTCTGTGCTACCTCCACCATACCTTACAGTCAGGATGGTATTACCCAGCTGACGCATAGTATTTGAAGTACACCACATGTACCACTTAGTGTTGAGGCCAATAAGTTCCACTTTAGTCTTATCGGACGGAAGTGATGAGATTCTAATGTGATGAGATTTAACCAGGGCTTCTTCCTTGCCACTTCGACATAAATACCCTTTTTGCCCAAGGCCTTAGAGATCATGGAGCCACGAACTTCATCTCCAGTTGCAGCCACTGGTTTCAGCAGCTCGTGCAGAGTGACTGTTGGCATCACAGTAGCCTCTCTTACAAATGCCATTCTTCTCCGGTGATTGAGTTTAGAGTGACAGCCTGACCTAGGCAATGTGACTGTGGTTTCATATTTTTCCACTTTTTCACGGTGGCCTGCACTGAGCTCCGAGGTAGGTTCAGTGCCTTTAAGATAGTCTTGTACCCTTCCCCAGATTGGTGCTTCTCCAGTATCAATTCTCAGACCTGTCTTGAATGCTCTTTGGTCTTCATTTGGTTTGGTCTGTTGAAAATCTACCACACTGTTGCACCTTACAGAGACAGGGAGTATTTATTCAATTGATTTCATTGAGAACAAGTGACTCTCCAATTTTCTGCATTAACAAATTAGGTGAGTTGGTAAGACAAGATATAGTAATGCATCCAGTGGAAGTTAGCACAGTAATTACAAAGGGGACGAATACTTTTACAGCCTCACAATTTTGGTTTTTAGTTTTGAGCAAATTGTTGACAGGATTTGGAATTTTTGTTTCGATTTGGCATGATGCAAAGTGTTTTCTGTAGGTTAGCTCAAACAATCCTACTTCAAAATATTTTAAATTTAGAAGATGAGACAGTTAAAGATGAAAATAGTTGTGGGGGCTGAATACTTTTTTTTAAGGCATAATACAGTACATATGACAAATACAGCTAACCTTTATCTAAATCTGGACAGCATGGTTCATTATACATGTATATGGTTGCAATTACAGATTATTAGCAGATTGATTGCATTTTTATTTTGGGACAAGTGATGTAACTTACTTACTGCCCATTACGCCACTGGCGTTTATGGCAGCAATGAAGGTCACCCCTCTCTGGTGATGTTCAGGGCTTCCTACATCAATGCCAGTAGCTTCCTCTCAGTTTCCACTACTGTCAGCCATGCGGGTCCTGGGTGAAGACTCAGGAATACCATCACACTCAGATATAGAAGGATTGCTGTTTCCATACAGGTTTAGTTTGACCAGTCAGGGTTGTTAGCCCTGAGCTGAACCCCTGAACCTGGAGGACCGGTGGACCACTCTTAGTCCAGCCTCTACCCTTTGACCTGTTTGGCATGGATGACCCTACCAAGAGCCAAAGCATAAAGCCCTGACTCCAGCCAACATGGCTCTCCGAGTCATTGAGGCAAGCAAGCCTCCAAACCCAACGACTAGGTTGTGGTCCTTTTGGAGGGCACGTGACGGGATGTTGGAAGGGATACAACCTTGTAGCTTCAGCGCCCAGTAGTGTTCTTGCTAGTGGATGAGGCAGCTTAAGTGGGTCAGACACAAATAAAACTGTCTTTCCAATGAGACACTGCGAGAAGAGATGACAAAAGCAGGATTAAGGAATGTCACTTTAATTTTCCATTCCACTTCCTCGGTCTGCCCTCCTGCACTGTTAAATGAAGCCCAACCATGCTTGAGAAATAACATAGTACCCTTCAGTGCCAAGTGCAACGATTTCAGGTAGCAAATAAACTGCTAGAGGGACTCAGTGGGCCATAGTTTTATAAAGCAGAATTAGGCCATTCGGCCCATTGAGTCTGCTGCACCATTCCATGATGGCTGATTTATTATCCCTCTCAACCCCATTCTCTTTCCTTCTCCCCGTATTCTTTGACAACCTAAACTAATCAAGAACCTGTCAGCCTCCAGTTTAAATGTACTTGTAATACCCTGGTTTAGATTTCTACTGCTATGCCATGGAGTAGTTTATTTACTTTATACTTCATTGTCGCCAAACAATTGATACTAGAACGTACAATCATCACAGCGATATTTGATTCTGCGCTTCCCGCTCCCTGGATTACAAATATTAAATATTAAAAATAGTAAAAATTAGTACATATTAAAAATGTAAATTATAAATCATAAATAGAAACTAGAAAAATGGAAAGTAAGATAGTGCAAAAAAACCAAGAGGCTGGTCCAGATATTTGGAGGGTACGGCCCAGATCTGGGTCAGGATCGATTCAGCAGTCTTATCACAGTTGGAAAGAAGCTCTTTGGTTGGCATCCATCTGTCTTGAAAGACAATTGGTGATAATCATCATCATGACAAGCCTGGGAGGAAGGTATGGAGATCCTGACATGCCCAGTCATCGAGATCGCCTCTCGACCTCACCCATGTAGTCCAAAGGAAAGCTAATGAAGCAATACGTTTGGCTGCAGGAGCTGCTGGAAGGTTGTTCAATGATGTCTGGCCACCTGAGGGTCTCCACTCCAGATTTGCTGTCTGGGTTTACTCCCGTAGCCTTTGTCTCTCCCGAGGCTGCCCACAAGGCAGTGGGGCTGTTTACCCGCAGCTGGGGATCTGGTTCATGAGCGCCAGGGTGTGCCCACACACCAAGTGGGCCTGCGTGCTACGTGTGCAGGGGCCAGACGCCCTCCCCGTCCTCTGTAGTTCAACCTGAGACTGAAGGGAGTTCAGTTTCCGCGTGTCGCCAGCGAGGAGGCACTACATGAGGCTTGCTGTTGGAGGGGCTACGTACTGTCAGGGAGAGACTCAGACACTCAGCTCTCCTTTTCGCAAGACTGCTAGCCAGCGGTGGAAGCTGAAAGTGAGAGCGACAGGCACTACCCACAAAACTACCACACTAGTCACATTATAACAACCATTTTAACACCACATGAAGGCTTTAATATATCAGTTACCATGGGTGAGCTTACAGAGTTTAAATCCCGTGGAAATCTTAGTCTTTTCCCCGGGGTTGGGGAGCCCATAACCAGAGAGCACAGATGCGAGATACAAAGGGAGCAACTTACGAGAGTTGACAGGTAACAACTTCACACAGAAGAAGCATAATAAGAAGGGAGATGGTACCAGCAAATGGTGCTACCAAAGGCAACATCCTCAGAACAGATCATGAAGCAAATCATTTCACATCTTTAATGGCTTCTTTTTATTTCAGGCGTGGCTTTGCTGTTGTTGGAGCCTGTTATCTACAGCCCGCCGGTGTGTTTTCGGGCTGATCAGGAAATCTGGTGCGTTGCTGGCTCTGAGAGAGTTCCACAAGGCCACAAGCGAAACGTGCGGCGTCGAAGCCAGGGAACCTGGAGATGGGGTGCGAGCCCATGATTGACTCCATCTCTCGGCGATTAAAGTGCCAAGGAAGATAGAAATCATCGAGGCGAGTGTGGAGGATGAGTGAGTGATCAGCGCCGTCTTCCAGCCTCTTGTTCGCTGATGCCAGAGGAAGGTGTCAGCGTGTGACAGTCTCTCTCTCTCGATGCTGTCGGAGGATGGTGCTGGAGCTAGATTTAATCGACGCGGTTTGTAGATTGTGGACTCTAATTCACATGTGGTGTGTTTCTAGTTTTTCTGGTCACTCCTATTCTTGTTGGGTGGGTTTGGGTGATTTTAAGTCAGGATGGCCTGCAGATAATGAGCACTGAGCCGAACTGAATAAGCCTTTTGATTTTGTGTCTTATATTCTGTGATTTTGCTCAATCTTTTTTCTTGCCATTTGCATGATTTGCATAAGGTTTTTTTTGCATGGGGGGTGAGAGGTGGTTGATGTCTTTTCTTTGAACAGGTTCCATGGTTCTTTGTTTTGCGGCTCTCTGTGGAGAAGACGAATTTCAGGGTTGTATACAGCATGCATACTTTGATAATAAATATACTTTGAATCTTTGGATAGCAAGCACCTGAAATTAGCTGCCAGAAGAATTAGTCTGGGCTGTAGAATTGCAACATTTAAGAGACATTCGGATAGGTAAGTGGAAGGTGATGGTCATGGACAGTTATGGGTCAATCACAGGCAATTGGGACTAACAGGGAGGATGCTATGGTAACCATGAATCAGTTGGGCTGAAAGGCCTGTTTCACTACTATATTAGTCCAATCCTCCAAAACAGCACAGATCGGTGACAGTGAAAGTAGCTATTGGTTTTGACTGATCTGTTGCCAGAGAACATGGAAACACAGAAATCTACAGCACATTACAGGCCCTTCGGCCCACAATGTTGTGCCGACCATGTAACCTACTCTAGAAACTGTCTAGAATTGCCTTCCCGCATAGCCCTCCATTTTTCTAAGCTCCATGTATCTATCTAAGAGTCTCTTAAAAGACCCTATTGTATCCACCTCCTCCACAGTCACTGGCAGTGCATTCCACGCACCCACCACTCTCTGTGTGGAAAACTTAGCTCTGACAACCCCCTTGTACCTACTTCCAAGCACCTTAAAACTGTGCCCCCTCGTGTTAGCCATTTCATCCCTGGGAAAATGACTCTGGCTATCCACACGATCAATGCCTCTCATCATCTTATACTCCTCTATCAGGTCACCTCACATCCTCCTTCGCTCCGAGGAGAAAAGGCAAAGTTCACTCAACCTATTCTTATAAGGTACGCTCCCCATTCTAGGCAGCATTCTTGTAAATCTCCTCTGCACTCTCTCTATAGTATCCACATTCTTCCTGTAGTGAGGTGACCAGAATTGAACACAGTACTCCAAATGAGGTATAACTAAGGTGTTACATAGCTGTAAAATCACCTCATGGCTCTTGAACTCAAAGAGCGTTTTCAAAGATTCAAAGTACATTTATTATCAAAGTATGTATGCAGTATACAACCCTGAGATTCATCTTCCCAGAGACAGCTATGAAACCATGGAACCCATTCAGAGGGAACGTCAAGCACCCAACGAACAAACAGCAAAAACTGAGCAAAAACTCACAATGTAAAACATCAAACCACAGAGGTATTGGAACAGTCTCAGAAAGTTCATTTTAGATCAGTTCAATTTAGCGCTGTGTCGTTCGTTGCCTGCAGACCGCAGAGCCAGTCTGCCCCGATCAAAATCGCACAAACTAGCAATAAAAAGGTGTAACCAGAAACACATCATAGCATGAACTGCAGAGACAAGTCCACCTACCACGTTGATTAAACCTTGCCCAAGACCCAAGACTCTGCCACCATCCTCTAACAGCAGCCAGTGAGAGTGAGAAAGAGACTGGTCAAACGTAGTCACCTTCCACCGGCAGCAGCCAGTGAGAGGGAGAGAGAGACTGGTCAAACGCAGGAGAGGGTGCTGAACACCAACTTGCCTTCTGCTCTCATCCTCATTGATTTCAATCTTGCCTGATGTTGTAATCGGCGAAAATGGGCTCGCTGCCCGTCTCCAGGCTTCCAGGACACACACTCCACTCCAAGCCTCACTGAACTTTCTCGGCATGAGAGCAAAGTGTCAGATTGCTCAATCGGCTGGAAAACGTGCCATCAAAATGCGAATCACAGGTTCCGATAGTAGCTGAATCCAATTTGAAGGAAGAAGAAGTAGAAGCTTTGTGGACTGTCTGAAGGACGTTGCCTTTGGTCACATGGCTCATTGGCGCCATCTCCCTTTGTCCTTTACAGGTCTCAATCACTGGAATAGCCTCGGAATGTGAGACTGTCATAAAATTACAAAATGTTTATTTGATGGTAGATTATATCAGAACAATAGCCGAGTTGCTCTTAACCTTGGTGGATGTTAGTAAAGAAGGGTAGAATAAGAAAGGAGAGGTAAATAAAGGGAGAGATGGAAACAGTGGTCAAGAAACTGAATGGCCTATCATGTGAGCTGCACAATTAGATTAGATTAGATTATGAGGACACTTAGTCCTCGTTTATTGTCATTTAGAAATGCATGCATTAAAAAATGATACAGAGTGATGTCATAGAAACACAGGACAAACCAAGACTAAAACTGACAAAACCACATATTTATAACATATAGTTACAACAGTGCAAAACAATACTGAAATTTGATAAAGAGCAGACCATGGGCACGGTAAAAAAAGTCTCAAGTCCCAATAGCCCCATCATCTCATGCAGGCGGCAGAAGGGAGAAACTCTCCCTGCCATGAACCTCCAAACGCCGCGAACTTGCCAATGCCGCATCATTGGAAGCACCCGACCGCAGCGGACTCTGAGTCCGTCCGAAAACTTCGAACCTCCAACCAGCCCTCCGACACCGAGAACCGAACACCATCCTCTGCCGAGTGCTTCGACCCCGCCCCGGCCGCCGAGCAACAAACAAAGCCGAGGACCCGGGGCCTTCCCCTCCAGAGATTCTGGACCACACAGTAGCAGCAGCAGTGAAGCAGGCATTTCAGAAGTTTCACCAGATGTTCCTCCGTGCTCTCACGTCCGTCTCCATCAAATCAGGATTGTGCACGGCACCCTACTTGACAAATAACAGACATCACCACCGGAGTGGCCTCTGCGAGATGCATCGCGCCGCCATCTTCTCCCAGAGGAGAGGATCAACTAATTTCAATTGTTGGAAAAAGATTCTTGCTACTAGAAAGCAATTTGAGTGAGGCAGAAGGTGCTTTTACAAATACATTTAATTACAAACAGTAAAACATTTGACCAAACATCTAAGTTCCCTATAAGTCACACTACTACTGAACTAAGAGCTTGGCAGACAGGTACTAAGCTAAGAGTGTGCACAGGCACTTCTAAATCTGGAGCGTCCTTTCTTCAGTGTGAATCTGGCTCTGGGGATGAAAGAATATAGGCCAACCCCAGTGTGAATCTGGCTCTGGGGATGAAAGAATATAGGCCAAGCCACCTGCACGCTCCACACTCCCATACCCCCAAAGTGTGCGAAACCAGACACCAGCACGGCAGCCGATGGGAAAGAGCTGCCGCACTCCCCAAACAGGCCAGTGGGTGACCAGCGAGAAACGGCCCCCGGCCAACAAGTAAACCAGCCCCCCCCCTCCCACCCGCATGACAACTGTGAAGGAAACTGTTGTTGATGTGCAAACTGCAAGAGGTAACCGATCAAATAGTTGTCAACCAAAACAATTTAAAGCAAAAAAAAATCAAGTTTGTCATCATATGCACGCAGAAAGTTATCACAGGGACATAACCTTATATAAGCAGCATTGACAAGATAAGCAATTTCACAAGTAAGAATATAATTAGAGCAAAACAAAACAAAGTCTATTATACCGAAAAGAGGTTAAAGTGGCCACAGTGTTGCTCTATCCTCAAGCAACCGTTTCTTCCTCAGGATGTACAGTATGTGTTGGAGTTTTAATTTTAATACAAAGAAAGGTACGATAAAATGAAAATCTGTACAATGGCAGTACAAAACTCTCACGTTGTCCAGTTCTTCTGACTCACACCTCTCAGACTAACAGCATCTCCATTGAAAATTTTCATTCTCGCCATTCTGATCCCTCTATTCACCTTGTTCCTCCCCATCGCTGTCACCTCCTAGAGCCAGGAGTTCCCAACTTGGGGTCCACAGACCCTTTACTTAACGGGGTGTATGGGGTGTCAGGGAGGGGTAGCACCTCTGGTGGGGGAACATGTCACGTCCTTTTCAAGGTGGTTAGTCCATCTTTGGTCCCCACCTGGCACTCAGCTCTCACCTGTGGCTCCCCGTAGCATTTTGCATGCGACAGTGGCCATACTCCGGGCGACGGCTTCAACAAGCCAGCTAAACCAGGTGAGGGTAGCCAATGGGTCTCAAACCCTCGGTGAGATAGGGAGTTGTCTATCCCAGCATGTGAAGACAGACTCTGGCAGATTGAGCGGACGAGACCAATGGAAGGTCCAACGGTCAAGAAGGCGGTCTCTGCAAGCGTCGTGGAACGTGTAGAGCAGGACAAGACACAGAAGACGTCCTGGTCATCCACTGCGCCTAGTCCCATCTCCAGCCATCTCGGCTCTGTCTTGCCACTGGATCCAGATGGGAATTGGGAAGAGAGAGTGAGGCTGACGCTGCGCAACTCTCCCTCACTTAAATCCAAATCGTGCGCTAGTCTCGTCAACATCTGGTGTCGAGGTCGTCATTGACGTTGACAATGGACGAACGAACACGAACACTTAATGGTATTGGTCCAGGGCATAAAAAAGGTTGGGAACCCGAATCCTTGACAAACAAACCTCTGTCATGTCTGGTCTCCTCCAGTTCCGGCTTCATCAACACTTTGACAAAACTCTCAAAGTTCAGGAATAGACTCCCTAAACAACCCTCTCCCTCTCTTTTGCACACGCTTTACAAGAAGACATTCAAAATCAGCTCCCAACTGAAGCACAACTTACATTTAAAAGAGCAGTTGAAATTGCTGTATCAATGGAAACTGCAGTCAGAGATGCAATCAGGAATGAAAGTGAATATGAACAAAATTGCAACATCCAAATGGAAACATCCCTGGTCAAACAAATTGAGTAACCATTGTAGCAGGAAGTTATGGACCAGGTGCTGCCCAGGCACTCAGTGTTACCTGGATGACATCATTGTTACCAGTAAAGATGACAAGGAACATCTCCAAAACCTCAAGACAATGTTAAAACGATTAGAAGATTATGGGCTCAGAGCATGATGTGACAAGTGTGAATTCCTTAAACCAAACATCACTTACTGTGGTCACGTTATTGATTCACAAGGATTACACAAGTGTACTGAGAAAATTCAAGCAGTGGTGGATGCCCCAAGGCCAAGGGATGTGTCACAATTGCAGTCCCTTTTTAGGATTTGTCAATTACTATAACAGGTTCCAGCAAAACCTAGCTATTGTGCTCACCTCTTACTACAGATTGGGAAAAAATGGCAATGAACCATTTCCTTGTGACATCAGACACTGTACTCACACACTATGATCCGTATCATCCAGTGAAGCTTGCCTGTGATGCCTTGCATTATGGTATAGGTTTAAACTTTTGATCTTCCATCCCAAAGTCCCTTTTTTGTTGCTGCTTATCACTTGATAATTAAGGTTCTTGTGAAACGCCCTGAACTGATTTTGCCTGTTTAAATGTTTTCTCATAAATAGATTGTCACTGTAATATCTTGAAAGGCTGAGACCTTGACTGGGACCTGAAAGAACGTGTAGCAACAGCACAGTTGAAGCAAGGGAGCCCCAGACAGAGGGAAAAATCATTTGCAGAGCAGTGGTGAAACGTGATAGAAAACCTTAACAGAAGTGTGGTGATGAAAATACTGTGGGTTTCCAGTGGCTTCCAGGTTCGAGGTAACAAAAGAGGTAATGTGTTTCATTTTGGCAAGCAATACACACGCAAAAGATAAACATTAAACATTTAACACTGGGGGAGGAAGTATGCTTGAGGATTGTTGAGATCCACGTGATCTTAAGGCATTAGACCAAAGGACAAAAACCATAGCCAAAGATCAGCGTTCAACCAACCCTTTTGATTTCGGTGTTCCATCCATATTTTTAGATTCAGAGAATTGAAGATAGAAGATAGCATGGCACAGTAGAGTAGTGGTTAGCACAGTGCTTTACAGTACAGGTGACCCGGGTTCAATTCCCACCGTTGCCTGTAAGGAGTTTGTACGTTCTCCCCAGGACTGCGTAGGTTTCCTCTGCATGTTCCAGTTTCCTCCCATAGTCCAAAGGCGTACCGGTTGGTGGGTCAATTGGTCAGTGTAAATTGGGAGAGAGGAGAAGATGGCGGCGCGATGCAGTGCGCGCGGCCGTTCCGAATGATATCAATTATGTGTTACCTAGCGGGCCGTGCACAATCCTGATTTGATGGAGACAGCCGTGAGAAGCGCAGAGGAACACCTGGAGAAACTTCTGAAATGCCTGCTTCGCTGCCGCTGCTACTGTACGATTGAGAATCTCCGGAGGGGAAGGCCCCAAACCCTCAGCTTTGCCTATTGCCTGTTGCCAGGGCCGGGGTCGAAGCGCTCAGCAGAGATGGTGCTCGGTGCTCGGTGTCGGAGAGCTGGTCGGAGGCTCGGAGTTTTCGGACGGACTTGGAGTCGGACTGTGGTCGGATGCTTCCAGGATGCTGCAACGGCAAGTTTGCGGCACTGGAGGTTCAGTGTCTGCGTGAGATGATGGGACTTTCGAGAGACTTTGAGACTTTTACTGTGCCCATGGTCTGTTCTTATCAAATTACGGTATTGCTTTGCACTGTTGTAACTATATGTTATAATTATGTGGTTTTTCTCAGTTTTTAAGTTGGTTTGTCATGTGTTTCAGTGATATCATTCTGGAAAAACATTGTATCATTTCTTAATGCATGCATTACTAAATGACAATAAAAGAGGACTGCGTGTCCTCATAATCTAATCTAAAATTGTCCCATGATTATACTAGGGTTAAATTGGGGGATTGTTGGGTGGCACGTTCAAAGGGTTGGAAGGGCCTATTCAAATAACAGAGAATACTTGATGGGCCAAATGGCTTAATTCTGATCCTCTGTCTTATGGTCTACAATCGCAGCATTTTGATGAGTGGAGACAGGCAGTTGGAAGATTTGGCACCTTATGTCTCTAGAAGTGTTGGTGATGCCAGGCCAACTACAGCACCTCCGTTGGTGGGAGGGTGTTACAGCAGGGCAGGCGCAGACACCATTGGCAATGGACATTGAACTTCATGACAGAGTAAGGGGCCATGAGAACAGGAAGCCATGTTTTGCATAAAAAGTACGGATTTCAAACTTGGAAATCCACACCCTGATAAAGAGAGATGACTTTGTCGGATATTGTGAAAGAGGATTAAGGATAATCCTCTGGGTGACTTTATCCAGCAGCTGGAGTGGAGAGATTCTGAGTTCAGTTGCTCACTTGTTGGACTAGCTGGTCTCAACCAAGATAATTCCTTCAGTGGGGAGCTGTCAGCTGACAATCAGAAAAGATGAGGATCCGGATATCCAGAAGTTTGGACAAAGTCACCGAGAGGATTATCCTTAATATCCAGAGGTTTGGTACAGCAATCGCAAAGGACTACAGTATAGGGATTTTCTACCACTGGATAGGGAGGGCCCGGGTTGGATGAGGAAATCCATTAATTATTGTAGTAATATATCAGCCCAGGAGGCCACATGAGTGGTACCTTGCATCTGGAGTGAGGGTTATGCCCACTCCAGAGACCAGCTGATTGAGCTGTGCAAACTGATGCTACTGCCCAGAGTGTGGCCTGAGATCTCGCGACACTGAGGCTGCAGGGCCCAGAGTGAAGGCTGAGGCTAAGAGGAGGAAATATAAACCTTCTATCCCCACGATCATCGTGGGAAATGTGAGGCCCTTGGGAAATAAGATGGACGAGCTTAGTGCACTGGTTAAGACCCGGAGAGGATAACGGGAGTGCAGTGTTTTTGTACTTAACTGAGACCTGGCTACATTTGCATTTCCCAGACCACAGTGCTACCATATCCAGCTTCAAGATCGTCTGATCGGACAGAGATATATACTATTATTCTGTACTTTATTATTAGTTAAGTCTGCATACTGCTTGGTATGATCCATCTACCAGAAAAAGAGGGATCTCCCAGTGGCCACCCATTTTAATTCCACTTCCCCTTCCCATTCCAATGTGTCCATCCATGGCCTCCTCATGGCAGTGGAGGAGGCCACTCTTAGACCTGGAGGAACAGCACTTTATATTCCATCTGGGTAGCCTCCAACCTGATGGCATGAACATCAATCTGTCGAACTTCTGGTAATGCGTCCCCCCACCTTCACCGTCTCCTATCCCCTTTTCCTTCTCTCACCTTATCTCCTTGCCTGCCCATCACCTCCCTCTGGTGCTCCGCACCCCGTTTTTTTTCTTCCATGGCCTTCTGCCCTCTCCTATCAGATTCCCCCTTCTCCAGCTCTGTATCTCCCTCATCATTCAACTTCCCAGCTCTTTTCGTCACCCCTCCACTTCCTGGTTTCACCTATCACCTCATGTTTCTCTCTCCCCTTCTCCCACCTTTTAAATCTACTCCTCGGTTTTTCTTCTCCAATCCTGGTGTCTCGGCCCAAAACGTCAACTGTGATCTTTTCCATAGATGTTGCCTGATCTGCTGAGTTCCTCCAGCATTTGGTGTCTGTTGCTATGAGAAGGCATTACAGGGCTTCATCATCATTATTATGTGTCATGTCATATGACATCATCATTATGTGCCATGTCGTATGACATCATTGTTATGTGCCATGTCATATGCTGTAGGTGAGCAAGGTCTTTGACCGCGTTTGTACTTGGCAAATCTTTCGACAGAGTGGTTTACCTTTGCCGTCTTCTGGATAGTGTCTTTACAAGATAGGTGACTCCCGCCCCCCCCACCGCCAGCCATTATCAATACCTTAGAGATTATCTGCCTGGCGTCAGTGGTCGCATAACCAGGGCTTGTGATCTGCACCTGCTCAGACGACCATCCACCACCTGCTCCCATGGCTTCACGTGACCCTGATCGGTGGGGCTAAGCAGGTGCTACACCTTGCCCAAGGGTGACCTGCAGGTTAGCAGGGGGAAGGAGCACCTTACGCCTCCTTTGGTAGAGACATATCCCCACCCCATCACCCATGCATAGTTTATTCATGTAAATAATTTTTAAAATTATGAACAAAGTTTATTTTGATATATAAAAATGCATTTTGCACATCCTTTTATCCACCTTTTCTCCGATTCCTACCACCTTTAAGGACCTAAGGACATAATCTGTCGATATTCTCCACTTTTCTAACACCTCTTGTGTTTCACCTCCCAAAATACATTACCTCACGCTTCGATTATTGTCTTCTGCCTTCCTCCTACAATTGACCCAACCCAAAAGCCAACCTTAATCTCCATTTTACCTTTTCTCTTTCCTTCTGTTTATTCATCCGAGATTGTTAAATAGCTGCCACCCTGTGCCAAATTGAAGCATAGTTATATAATAACGTCATACACACCCAATGGAAACTGCAGGAAACTGATCCAAGAAAATTTCATTTCAGGCCCTTGAAGGATCAACTACAATTTGAGTTAATTTCAGAGATGTTTTCTTTCAAATTGTCTGTCTCCTTGATTAATATTTCACCCACAATGAGATGGTCCTGCTGCAGAATGAAACCTTTTTACTCTTCTTAGGTGAGGAGTAGATAACTTGCTGGATCTGGATTACATTACCAAAGATTTGTGGAACAAATTTAAAAAGATATAGATGCAGGAACGTAGTGAGGTGTTAAATTGATTTGAGTGAAGATCTAGCCCAACATATTGATGTAATTATAACGAAGGCATCCCAGAGGCTATATCACCAAAGTTTGTGATATGCCATCGAATACTCTAACTAATTTCTATAGAGGCATGGTAGTGCAGTGATAAACACAATGCTTTATCGTGCAGGTGACTCAGGTTCAATTCCCGACAGTGCCTGTAAGGAGTTTTTACGTTTGCCCCGAGACCGCGTTGGTTTCCTCCCACAGTCCAAAGACCTACTGGTAGTAGGTTAATTGGTCGTTGTAAATTGTCCTGTGATTAAGGTAGGGTTAAATTGGTTCAAAGGTTCATTCATTAAGTGTACAACTTGAAATTCTTCTTCTCCGGGTAGCCATGAAACCAAGAAAGAAAAGAACGGCAGCACGATCACCAACTCCCCCAGATCCCCCTCCGTGCGCAAAATATGAACAGCAACAGAACAGGCGCATTAACCCCCAAATCCTTCCTCCCACACGAAAAAAACGAACAAAATGGAACAGGCACATCAACCCCCAAATACCTCGTCCTGCACAAAAAAATGAACTAAACAGAACTGGCAAATTGATCCCAAAATCCACCCCCCCCCCACCACCCAAACAAAAAAAAAACAAGGAAGGTTGAGCGAAAAGTACAGAATATTAAAAACTATAAGACTGAAAAATAATAAAGTCTATAGTCCAAGTCCACATCCAAAACGCAAAAAAATCTGGGCAACGTTCTCCGGAAGGACTTTCCCTCTCTGTAGCAGAGTGATCAACAGGCAGGCCGCTGGCGCTCACCTTCCTCACTCACCTCGATGTTTCAATCTCTCCTGTCGCTTTAATCAGCGAAATGGCGTCAAACTTCGGCATGCACCCCATCCCGTAGCCTGCCCGCATAGTCTGCTTCCTGCAGTCCTCTCGGAGACTGCAAAGCACTGGAACACCCAAACGATCTCCGAACAGCAAATCGCGGGCTCCAGCAGTTCCAGAGTCGCGTCCAAGACGAAAAGCAGGCATAAACGAAGTGAAGAGCTGGAGGAGCTTAGTCCAAATAAATAAATAAATAAAAGAACATTCTGACTGGTTGCATCGGCATCTGCTATGGAGGTATCAGTTCACAAGATCAGAAAAAACCTTAGAGGGTTGTAAACTCAGTCCGCTCCACCATGGGTACTAGCCCTCCCCATCGTCATGGACATCGTCAAAAGGCAATGACTCAAGAAGGCAGCGTTTCTCATTAAGGACCCTCACCATTCAGGACATGCCCTCTTCTCATTACTACCAAAAAAAAGGGGGAGGTACAGGAGCCTGAAGATGCCCTCTCAAAGTTTTAGGAATAGCTCCTTCCCCTCTGCTATCAAATTTCTGAACAGTCCATGAGCCCATTAAGGCCACCTCACTGCTTTGCCCTCTTGTTGCACTATTTATCTAAATTTTTAATGTAATTTTTAGCAATTTTTACGTATCACACTCTACTGCTGTGCGAAACGACAAATTTCACAGCATATAGTACTGTTCAAGTCTTAGGCACACATACATATAGGTAGGGTGCCTAAGACTTTTGCACAGTACTGTATTAAGTTTATGTACTTCACTGTACTGCTGCCGCAAAAAAAACAAATTTCATGACAAATGTGAGTGATGATAAACCTGATTCTGATATGGGTCTCTATTGTGGACTGAGAGTGGGAAGGGGGCAGGGAGAGGGGAATCATGTTTGGGAAAAGGGGAAGGGAGAGGGGAGGGAGCAGGAAGCACCAGAGGGACATTCTGTAATGGTCAATAAACCTCAAACACGAGGAATTCTGCAGATGCTGGAAATTCAAGCAACACACATCAAAGTTGCTGGTGAACGCAGCAGGCCAGGCAGCATCTCTAGGAAGAGGTACAGTCGACGTTTCAGGCCGACACCCTTCGTCAGGTCTAACTGAAGGAAGAGCTAGTAAAAGGTTTCTTCTTTCAGTGAGTCCTGACGAAGGGTCTCGGCTCAAAATGTCGTCTGTACCTCTTCCTAGAGATGCTGCCTGGCCTGCTGCGTTCACCAGCAACTCTGACGATCAATAAACCTATTGTTTGGAATCAAATGACCTTGTCTGCTGTCTCTAGACTGGCTATGTCTGTTCCCGTGCCACCCCCCCCTGCCCCTGGCACTCCTTCTCTGCCACCTATCCCACACCCCTCCTGCGGCGCTCCACCCTCGCCATTCCCAACAACCTTTGCTCCTGCTAGATTTACAAACTCGCCCTCCGCTCCACATCGACAAACCCACACACTCAAGGATGTGCTGGGGTTGCACTGTACTGTATGTCAGTAATTATGGCATACCTGAGCCAGTGATGTACCCAATTCTAAAACGATAGTTATGTTCTTTTCTGCTAAATACTTGCACAAGTTTATGGTAAATCTATTCAGAATAACAAGCAAATGTAAAGCTTCCCTTAGATTGTGAGATGCTCCTCAACACCCCTTGCCCAGTAACCTCAGACCCACACCCCCTCCATGAAGATGAGACCTCTGTTATCATTCCTGCTGTCTCATATCAGGCTCCCACCATTAAATTCCCACACACCCAACCTGTACCCTTCACAAATCTTTCCCAACTAATACAAGTGAAGGGCATCTCCGTCATCAAGCCAGCACCGCATTGGACCCCTAAAGGGCAGGAGAAACGCAGGAGACCAAAGATGACTTGGCGCCGTACCGCAGAGGCAGAAGTGAGGACTCTGAGCCACACCTGGGGCACAACAGAGAAGATGGCCGAGGACAGACAGAGATGGAGGACCTTCATTGTTGTCCTAAACACCAGCGGTGTGACAGATAGTCAGTAAGTAATACAAGTGAAAATAAACATAGAACATAGAAGCGATCAGCACAGGAACAGCCATTTGCCCCACAATGTTATGCTGAACCAACTAAAAGCAAATGGAAAACCCCCTAAAACTAATCCCTCCTACCAACACCATGTCCATATCCCTCCATCTTCCTTACATCCACGTGCCTATCCAAATGCCTCTTAAAAGCCTCTAATGTATTTGCCCCTACCACCATACCAGGCATCCACCACTCTCTGAGTAAAATAACTTACCCCTCACATTCCCTTTGAACCTACCCCCTTCATCTTCAACACATGCCCTCTGGTGTTAGACATTTCCATCCTTGGAAACAGATACTCTCTGTCCACTCGATCTATGCCTCTCATAATCCTATGAACCTCTATCAAATCAGATCTCTTCTTTGCCTCTGGTGCTCCAGAGAAAACAACCCAAGTTTATCCACCTCCCATGATAGCACACGCCCTCTAAACCAGGCAGCATCCTAGTAAACCCCTTCTGCACCTACTCCAAAGCCTCAACATCATTCCTATAGTGGGGTGACCAGAACAGTACACAATATTCCAGATGTGACCTCACCAGAGTTTTAATTGCAACTTAACCTACTGACTTTTGAGCCCAGTGCTCCAACTAGCAAGACCAAGCACCCCATAAGCCTTCTTAACCACCTTATCGACCTGTGTAGCCACTTTCAAGGGGCTATGAACTTGGATCCCAAGATCCTTCTGCTCAGCAACACTGTTAAGGACCTTACTCTTGTCTCCTTGCATTTACCCTGCATGGTGCAACACCTCACATTTATCTGGATTAAACTCCATCTGCCATTTCTCTGCCCATATCTGCAACTGAACTATATCTCGCTGTATCCTTTGCCAGTCCTCTAAACTATCCAGAACCCCACTAATCTTGGTATCATCCACAAATTACTAAATGACAATAAAAGGGGACTACGTGTCCTCATAATCTAAAATCTAAAATCTAAATTTATTTACCCTCCCATCTACATTTTCATCCACAAGGTGTGCATTCTCTGAGAAACAGCTGTTTGTGAAAGCTGCCAAACTTTTACAGGCAATTAATTTGCTGTGCACACTTCCATTTCGCTGTGGACGTCACATTCTGTACCTCATTTATTACTGTTTATTTCTTAAGTAACCTCCTGAATGCTGACAACGAAATTACGGTAAAACTTTGAAAGGAATCTTGATATCAGTCATGTGAGTGTTTACCATTTACTCCCTTTTCAATTGATTTATTGATTGAGTCTACCAGATGTAGTCTTCCTGGCAATCAACAGAGAGAGAAAGAGAGAGCAAAGGTGGAAATCAACATAATCCTGTGAAACAACTGCGGGAAAAAAGAGCTAGAAATATCCAATAAGTCAAACAGCGCCTGAGGAGATAGAAACAGAATTAATTATCTATGTTGGCAGCGCTGTGGTGTAGCAGTTAGCGCAACTCTTTAGACTACAGGTGATCAGGGTTCAATTCCTGCCTCTACCTGTCAGCGGTTGGTATGTTCTCCCCATGACCACGTGGGTTTCCTCCCTCAGTCCAAAGACGTACTGGTTGGTAGGTTAATTGGTCATTGTAAATTATTCCGTGATTAGGCTAGGGTTAAATCAGGAAGTGCTGGGTGGCGCGGCTCAGAGGACCAGGGGGGCCTATTCCATGCTGTATCTCAATAAATAAATAAATCTTTCATCAGAATCTCATCACTTCTATTTCCTTCAGTGTACGCATATTCTGTTTTCGTCTTTTTACTACTTCATATAAATAGGCATCCGTTAGTCTCGTGAGACCATGGATTTGCACCTCGGAAGGTTTCCAGGGCACAGGCCTGGGCAAGGTTGTATGGAAGACCGGCAGTTGCCCATGCTGCAAGTCTCCTCTCTCCACGCCACCGATGTTGTCCAAGGGAAGGGCACTAGGACCCATACAGCTTGGCACCGGTGTCGTCGCAGAGCATTGTGTGGTTAAGTGCCTTGCTCAAGGATACAACACGCTGTCTCAGCTGAGGCTCGAACTAGCGATCTTCAGATCACTAGACCACCACCTTAACCACTTGGCCACGTGCCACAATACTTAGTATAGGATCCTTAGTATAGGATCAAGAGAAATGACATTACTCTGTGGAATAATTTTTCCAGCTACATCTGGTAATTATTTCCCAGAGGTAGTTCCCGAGGGAAACCCCCAGCATTCAGATGGTCTCTCTCTCTGTCCCTCCCTTGACGCCACTGAAGTTCTTGTTCAGCAGTTTGTAAATTGGACTGTAGTTCGGTTGGACTCTTTCGATCTTGTGTTTTTATATTCCGTGTTTCTGCTCGTTCTTTCTTATTGCTGTTTGCGTGAGTTATTTGGTTTTTTTTTGCAAGTCGGGGGGGGTTCGACATTTTCCTTTGAACAGGTTCCACGGTTTTCTTTGTTTCATGGCTGTCTGTGGGAAAACGAATCTCAGGGTTGTATACTTCACACGAATTTTGACAATAAGTGTACGTTCAACTTTGAACTTTGAACATCAGCAAAGATAATTTGGTTACGGAGTTTATTTAACGTTTAGGGTTAGAACATAGGGCAGTACAGGCCATTCGTCCCACAATGCTGTGCCAACCTTTTAACCTGCTCTTCTCTTCCCACATAGCCCTGAATTTTTCAATCACCCATGTGTCTATCTAAGAGTCTCTTAAATGACCCTAACGTATCTGCCTCTACCAGGATCCTTGGCAGCACTGTGTAAATAAACCTACCTCTGTCATCCCCCCCATATTAATTTCAAGAGGACTAGAATATAAGAGCAAGGATGTAATGTTGAGGCTTTATTAGGCACACTTTGTGAGGCCTCTCTTGGAGTATTGTGAGCTGTTTTGGGCCCCTTATCTAAGGATGTAGGGACATTAGAGATAGTTCAAAGGAGGTTCATGAAATGATCTCAGAATATGAGGAGCGTTTGATGGTTCTGGGCCTGTACTCACTGGCATTTAGAAGAATGGGGGGGGGGGGGTGACCTCTTTGAAGTCCACTGAATGTTGAAAGGCCTCGATAGAGTGGATTTAGAGAGGATGTTTCCTGTGGTAGGGGGAGTCTAAGACCAGAGGACAGTCTCAGAATACAGGGATGTCCATTTAGAACGGAGATGAGGAGGAATTTCTTTAGCCAGAGAGCGGTGAATCTGTGGAATTCGTTGCCACAGGTGGCTGTGGAATCGAAGTTATTGGGTGTACTGAAGGCAGAAGTTGACAGATTCTTGATTAGTCGGGGCGTGAAGGGATACAGGGAGAAGGCTGAGAGGGAAATGGATCAGCCATGATGATATGGTGGAGTAGTCTCTTTGGCTGGATGGCCTAGTTCTGCTCCTATATCTTATGGTTTTATGGTCCATACTTACCACCAAACATAATTTTCCTCCAATGTTTGAGCAACATTTTGCACAATATCTAAAATACTTGCAGGGTACAACTGAAAGGAGAACATACCCAGAGCTTATGATTAAAAATATGAGACACTTCTAACAACCAATTATCCATAGAATTTATAATTGGTTTTCTAGTATTCAAACTTGAGATTATCTCAGAGGTCCATACCTTTTGCCTTATAATGTGGGGAACAACATTCTTCAAAGTTCAAAGATCAAAGAAAATTTTTTATCGAAGTATGTATGTGTCACCATATTCTTGTCCTGTGGGGGGCGTGGCTTATTATGCCTGTCAATAGTTGCTTTGTCTTGATTGGTTAGTTTAAAACTCCAACTGCTTTTCCCATTGGTTAGCCACCTGGTGTCCAGTTTCAACCATCCCGGGTATAAAACAGCTTGCCCTCTCTCCCTTTGTTTAAGGCCAAGTGGTGTGCATAACCACTGGGAAGGTATGATCTGCGCACACTTTTAAATGAGTATATTTGTTGAATATTCAGCTTTGTAGTTTCTGTAACTTGGGGAACATGAATGTTTGGTTGAATTTTTACTGTTTGTAAATAAACGGTTAATATACTTATTCACAGTCAATGCTTTCTGTCTCACTCGCCAGACCTGCAAACATGATTCAACATTACAATACTGCCCTGAGATTCATTTTCTTGCAGGCATTCCCAGTAGCATAAAGAAATACAACAGACTCAGTGAACAATCATAGTTCTAAAGAAGAATATCGTGTAGAATATCCAGTAGTTTTGTGTGAGCGCCACCATATATCGCCAGCACTATCATTAAATCAGTCTTTTTGACAGATAACACTGTCCTTTGGAAGTTAAATGAGGCAAATATACAGAGCCTTCCTCTTATCCTCAGCCTCCACTCGCCACCTTTCCAAGTCAGAGGTTGAAGATGATGCACAAGATTGCCCTTCTCGGGGTGAATGTATAGGAGCCTGATACTCCCCTTGCATTCCTGTTTACACAGCCCGACCTTTGCAGGCTCAGCACTTTCTCTCGTTTGTAGATCGAAGTCATGATTTCTTTGATAGTCATAGTCGTACTTTATTGATCCCGAGGGAAATTGGGTTTCGTTACAGTTGCACCAACCAAGAATAGAGTATAAACATAGCAATATAAAACCATAAATAATTAAATAATAATATGTAAATTATGCCAGATGGAAATAAGTCCAGGACCAGCCTATTGGCTCGGGGAGTCTGACCCTCCAAGGGTGGAGTTGTAAAGTTTGATGGCCACAGGCAGGAATGACTTCCTATGACGCTCAGTGTTGCATCTCGGTGGAATGAGTCTCTGGCTGAATGTACTCCTGTGCCCACCCGGTACATTATGTAGTGGATGGGAGACATTGTCCAAGATGGCATGCAACTTAGACAGCATCCTCTTTTCAGACACCACCGTCAGAGAGTCCAGTTCCATCCCCACAACATCACTGGCCTTATGAATGAGTTTGTTGATTCTGCTGGTGTCTGCTACCCTCAGCCTGCTGCCCCAGCACACAACAGCAAACATGATAGCACTGGCCACCACAGACTCGTAGAACATCCTCAGCATCGTCCGACAGATGTTAAAGGACCTCAGTCTCCTCAGGAAATAGACTGAGATATTTTATCTTCCATTCCCACGTGATCTTCATCCTCCACGTATCCTCACCAAAGAAGGTTCATCCTCTAGTTCCTGGGTGTGGATTTATTCAGAGTAATTAAACCAGAATCATAAAACCAAGGAACAACTATAAGAAAGAATGAAGCCATTCAGCCATTCTGAACTGAGCAAATTCCCTGTGTAATCCAAACAACCAAATTCATAAACCTATAAATTTATAGATCTATAACTATACAGATTTGCTGAGGACACAACTATTTTTGCCAGAATTTCAGATGATGATAAGAAGGCATACAGGAGCAAGACGAATCAGCTGGTTGAGTGGTGTCGCAACAACAACCTTGCACTCAAAGTCAGTAAGAAGAAAAATCTTACTGTGAAGGAAAAGCATTTCGGGATGTATATTGTATACATTTCTCTGACATTAAATGTACCTATTGAACCTATTGAAATCTGATTGTTGACTTCAGAAAGGGTAAGATGAGGGAACTCACTTGAGTCCTCGTAGATGGATCAGCAGTAGAGAGAGTGAGCAACTTCAAGCTCCTGGGTGTCAATATCTCTAAGGATCTATCCTGGGACCAACACATCAATGAAGCTACTGTGACGAGAATACACATAGATTAAGATGTTAGCTGGCCTGTGCTGGCACCAGTGGGATCAGCAGTTGGTCTGCCACCTATCTTCAGGAGAGAGAGAGAGATAAGGAAAACAACGGAGTAGCATTTGGAGATGTTAATGAAGGAAGGAGAGCTGTCAAGATCGGCTCCCCCTTTGAACCCCGAACTGTTTGAAGTGATGGACAGGCGATACCCCAGCAGGGGGATAAAAAGGGACAGGTTCGCTAAGGCAAGACACACATGACACCCGAGGTAACGAGACCCTGGAAGTGGTGCGTCTCTCACAAGTCGGTGGGAAGTTTTGGAAGGCCGGTTGCGGGTCCAGGCCATAGACGCTCAGGGTGGAAAGGCACGATCGGCGGGAACCTGGTGTGTGTCCACCCTTGCCTGGGTGCCAGGTTCACCGCAGAGAAACGATCGTATCTGGAAACGGAGGGGGTCACGGTCGGTGACCTCAGATGACATCACAAAGGACTCGCCCGAAAGTTGACTGCGAAGGTCTGTGTGGAAGCCTTGAATATTCATTTGTTTTTCTCTCTCTCTCCTTCCCCCCACACTGTCCATCTCCCACGGCAGCGATTACTGCGAATTGAACTGAACTTTGCGTCACTTTGAAACTGGTCATTTACCCCTAGACAACGATAGAGCTTGATTGATCCTGTTATCTGAATTCTGTGCACATGTGTGTTTATCATTGCTGAACTGTTGCATTCATTATCCTTTTGATTAGAGTACTGTGTTGCTTGTTTCTTTAATAAAACTTTCTTAGTTCTAGTAATCCAGACTCCAACTGAGTGATCCATTTCTGCTGGTTTGGCAACCCAGTTACGGGGTACGTAACACTATATAAAAAAATTGCACTGCAGCGGCTATATTTCATTAGGAGCTTGAGGAGATTTGGTACATCACCAAAGACACTTATAAATTTCTACAGATGTACCCTGGAGAACATTCTAACTGGCTGCATCACCATCTGGTATGGGGGGTGGTTGTTGGGCTACTTCACAGGATCAAAATAAGCTACAGAAGGTTGTAAACTCAGTCAGCTCCATCACAGACGTTAGCCTCTGCAGTATCCTGGACATCTTCAAGCAGTGATGTCTCAAGAAGTGGCGTCCATTATTAAGGACCCCCCCGCCCCCCATCACCCAGGACATGCCCTGTTGTCATTGCTACCATCGGGAAGGAGGTACAGAAGCCTGAAGGCTCACACGCAATGATTCAGGAACAGCTTCTTCCCCTCTGCCATCTGATTTCTGAATGGACATTGGACCCATGAACACAACCTCACTACTTTTTAAATTTTTTATTTTTGCACTACTTTATACTTTATTGTCGCCAAACAATTGACACTAGAACATACATTCATCACAGCGATATTTGGCACTACTTATTTAATGCAGCTATCTAATACATTCCTACTTACTGTAATGCACGTTTTTTGTCTATTATTATGTATTGCATTGTACTGCTGTCACATAACAACAAATTTCATAACATACACCGGTGATATTTATCCTGATTTTGATTCTCATTCATAGAACATCAAACAGTATAGCACAGAGCACACTCAAGCTATGATTTTCTGCTGACCATTTAAGCTACTCTAAGATCATCAGAATTTTTCTCGCTCAAGTAGCGATCCAGTTCTCTGTTGTGTAAGTGTTGATGTTGTCCTTTCCACTACCCTGTGAGCTGCAAATTCCTGCCTGCAGCTACTTACAGCGTCAAAACATTTTCCCTCAGATGGCCTTGGTCTCGCTGCCAAGTGTGTGTTTACATAGGCCAGCCCATCCCTTCATTCAGCAAGGGAACCGACTGGATATGGAGGACCTAGACAATGTCCGGTGGCAGGATGCGGAAGATGCCCCATTGCCGTGACGTGTAAATATTGGCCAGGGATGGTCCCCACAGGAATCCAGACAGTGTCGAGGCCTGTCCGTAACTAACAAGCACACGATCTCAAAAAGAAATTTAAAGGGGAGCAGGTTTACAATTCCAGAGCTTGCTCATCCTTGCCTTTCTCCCCTAAGCTGACAACTTCAAGCCCGGAGACTTCCACGGCTTTCAGGGCATCCTAGGCGCACGGTTAAGTTTTGAGGGCCCTTCTCAAGCTTACGAAGCAATGACTCACACGCGCATACACACAATTAAAGTTAAACTAAGTAGATTTACTGGCTGTCAGAGATGTAGAAGCAGATAAGCAGATATAATAGGAATGATATGATGTCAGATAGGATTCAGAATCAGGTTTAATATCACCAGCATATATTGTGAAATTTGTTGTCTTCATGGCAACAGTACAATGCAATACATAACAGGGAGAAAATAACTGAACTACAGTAAGTATAGGTGAACGCAGCAGGCCAGGCAGCATCTCTAGGAAGAGGTACAGTCGACGTTTCGGGCCGAGACCCTTCGTCAGGACTAACTGAAAGAAGAGCTAGTAAGAGATTTGAAATCTCTTACTAGCTCTTCTTTCAAATCTATTACTAGCTCTTTCAGTTAGTCCTGACGAAGGGTCTCGGCCCGAAACATCGACTGTACCTCTTCCTAGAGATGCTGCCTAGCCTGCTGCGTTCACCAGCAACTTTTATATGTGTTGCTTGAAATTCCAGCATCTGCAGATTTCCTTGTGTTTACAGTAAGTATATATATGTTAAATTAAATTAAATAAGTTGTGCAAAAATAGAAATAAAAAAGTAGTGAGGTAGTGTTCATGAGTTCAATGTCCATTCAGAAATCGGACGGCAGAGGGGAAGAAGCTGTTCCTGAATCACAGAGTGTGTGCCTTCAGGCTCCTGTACCTCCTCCCTGATGGTAGCAATGGGAAGAGGGCATGTCCTGGGTGATGGAGGTCCCTAATGATGGATGCCGCCTTTTTGAGGCATCGCTCCTTGAAGATGCCCTGGATACTCTGGAGGCTGGTGCCCATGATGGAGCTGACTAATTTTACAACTCTCTGTGGTTTACTTCGATCCGGGGCAGTAGCTCCATGCTCCCCCACATCAGAGGGTGATGCACTCAATTAGATTACCGGTTTGCCTGATTAGCTGTTTAAAGGGAAGAGAGTAGCATGATCAGATTTCAGTCCCTATGTTTATTCAAAGCTTAGATTAATAGGTCATTAACAATATTAAGAAATATAAATTCAGTGAAGTATTCCACAATAACAGGATGCATGACATCGTCTAGAATTTGACAGAAACAGAGAGTGCTCTACTTCTTAGAGTTCTGAATTCTGGATTATGTCATGGCCACTCACCTTACCTCCCGTTACACCGCCGGCGTTTTGGGCAGCAATGAAGGTCTTCCATCTCTGGCGGTGTTCAGGGCTTCCTTCTCCATGTCAGTAATCCCTCGGTTTTCACTACTGTCAGTCACGCAAGTCCAGGGTGGAGACTCAGGAATGCTGTTGGACTCTGATGTAGAGGGATTCCTCATTGCTGTTTCTGCCACAGTTTTGTTTTGACCAGTCAGGGTTGTTAGCCCTGAGATGAACCCCCGAACCCAGAGGACCAGAGGACAACTTTTAGTCTGGCCTCTACCCTTTGACCTGTTTGGCATAAAGCCCCGACTCCAGTCAACACAGCTCTCCAGATCATTGAGGCACGCAGGTATCCAAACCCTATGAGGTTGTTATCTTCCTGGAGAATAACCACTTTATCATTTATCACTTAATTGCAATATCAAAGTAGGTAGAGTTACTGAATGCTGATCAGCATTATTGGAGAAGGAGGTAACATTGAAGATTGAGTAGATATACAGTCTTAGACACATAGGTATATATATATATAGCACTTTATTTGGCAACGTGAAGAGGAGAGCAAGTTTGTAAATCTGGTGAGAACAAAGGATGTTGGGAATGGCGAGGGTGGAGTGCCACTGGAGGGGTGTGGGGCGGTTGGGAGTGAAAGAGTGCCAGGGGCTGGGGGTGGTGTGGGTACAGACACACCCAGCCCTGAGACACCAGGCAAGGCCATTTGATTCCAGACAATTGGGTTATTGATCATTACAGAATGGCTCTCTGGTGCTTCCCACTCCCATCTCCTTTCCCCAACTATGATTCCCCTCTCCTTGCCCCCTTCGCACTCTCAGTGCAGAATAGAGACCCATATCAGAATCAGGTTTATCATCATTCACATATGTCATGAAACTTTTTTTTTTGCGACAGCAACACAGTGCAACACATAAAATTACTACAGTACTTTGCAGAAGTCTTAGACACCCTAGCCATATATTTGTGCCTGGGACTTCTGCACAGAACTGTACTGAATATTTTAAATTTCCAGGATCTAAAGCTGGTTAAAGCTAAAGTTCAAAGTAAATTTATTATCAACCTACAAATGATTCCATATACAACTTGTGATATATTTTCTTGTCGCATACTCAATAATTAGCATAATAGAATCAATCAATAAAAGACTGCACTAAAAGGATAGACAACCAGTGTGCAAAAAACAAAGAACTGAGCAAATACAAAAAGAAAGAGAAATAAATAAATAATAATAATAATAAATAAACAATAAATATCGAGAACATAAGATGAAGAGTCATTGAAAGCAAGTCTATTTGTTGTGGGAACATTTCAGTGATGGGGCAAGTGAAGTTGAGTGAAGTTATCCCCTTTGGTTCAAGGACCTGATGGTTGAGGGGTAATAATTGTTCCTTTCTCTTATTTTTGACGTACAGAAGCCATTTCTCTGAGCACTGTCCACAAGAAGACCACAAGACACAGGAGCTGAATTAGGCCACTTGGCCCATCGAGTCTGCTCCACCATTCTATCATGACTGATTTATTCGCCCTCTCAACTCCACTCACCTGCCATCTCTCCATAACCTTTGGCACCCTTACTAATCAAGAAGCTATCACCCTCCGCTTTAAATGTACTGTACAAAGATTAGCTCTTTATTTGTCTATGTACATCGAAACAATTAGTGAAATATGTCGCTTGTGTCAACAACCAACGCAGTACAAAGATGTGCTGGGGGCATCCCCCAAAAGTCGCCACGCTTCTGGCGCCAACATAGCATGCCCACAAGTCACTAACCCTAACCTGTACGCTTTTGGAATGTGGGAGAAAACCAGAGCACCTGGAGGAAACCTACACGATTATGGGAAGAATACACACACACACACACACACACACACACACACACACACACTCCTTACAGTCACACACAGGAAAAGAACCCAGGTCACTGGCACTGTAAAGCATTACGGTAACCGCTATGCTACCGTGCCACACAAAATGGACACAGATAGGGGAATTGTCACATTGTGATTCTTGCAGTTGTCACCAAAACATACCCATAAACGTACATGCACATGATAGAGAAGGGAGGACTGGGGCCCGGGGACCAGAAATCTGATAAGCAGTTATACACCTGATGGACTTCAGGCCAGGAAGCCTGTCAACCTTTCTCAGCCCAGCCTACAGGTGACTCCAGACCCAAGCTTCACGGCAATCTGCCCCGCTGTGGGACGAACTGAGACCGAGGCTTTGGGCCTACTCCAGCTGCTCCGGGATTCATGTCTATGGACTCATTTTGGTTCGGAATGCTGTTGCTTGTTTCTACTGTTTGCATGATTTGTGTTTTTTTTCTCTTTCTCTGCACATTGGGTATTGGTCTTTTGTTTTTTTTATTGGGTTCTTTCGAGTGTCTTGGTTTGTGGCTGCCTGTCAGCAGACGGATCTCAAGGTTCTATAATTTATACATTCTTTGATAATAAATGTACTTTGAACTTGGGTCTTTAACTGTCCTCTAGACTAACATTGGATAAGATCTCAGATAGTAAATAAGTACTGGTCTAACCTGTAACATTCATAATCCCTTGTCAATTAAATTAAAGGTGGCATTTTCCCAGATCAGCCATGATCTTATTGAATGGTGGAGCAGGCTCGACGGGCCAGATGGCCGACTCCTGCTCCTATTTCTTATGTTCCTATGTTCATTTCCGGGACGTGACAGGAGGGAAGTGCTTCTTGGGTTAGCGGGAGCTTTGAACTCACGAGAGTCAGCAGTACCCCAGAAAGGCTGAGAGCAAAGGTCCTTTGTGCTGTTCTATACAGTCACCGATTCACAGTCTGAATGTGGTTCCTTGTCTATCTTATCAGTCACCGCTCACAGATACGTATTTTCCCTCTGGCTGTGGGGTCCAGTACCTAGCATGAGTCACTGATAACATGAGAAAACACAAGGCTCCACCCAGCCTGCTGCACAGACGGAGAAAGGAAAGGAAATTCTCCCATTGTATATTGTGCTGAGAACACTGAAACTATTCTCAGATCAGTCCTTCACAGCTCCCACTCATACTTCCTGTCTTCGCCTGTCTCAAGCAACTCACTCCCATCGACCCATCAGAGCTGAGTTTATTGACTTCAGTTGTACGAATTCGCCCGGAGTCTGCCTTTGATCTTAGCGTGCCAGTTTACACAGCAGTGAAAACAACCAGAGTTTGGTCCGCCAACTGTACTCCGTAAATCCAACTTGGATGAGCATTTGCCGAGAGCAGAATGGGTTAATTTTACATGCCCTCGGTGGAAATTTTACTAGGTACCTCTTGACCTAATAAAGTGGCCGCTAAGTACATGCTTGTGGTCTTCTGCTGCTGTAGCCCATCCACTTCAAGGTTTGATGTGATGTGTTCAGAGACGCTCTTCTGCACACCACTGGTGTAACATGTGGTTATTTGAGTTACTGTCGCCTTTCTGTCAGCTTGAACCAGTCTGGCCACTCTCCTCTGACCTCTCTCATTAACAAGGCATTTTCACCCATAAACTGCTGCTCGCTGGATGATATTTGCTTTT